>NC_133389.1:152824335-153127365 GCF_047511655.1 Castor canadensis | reverse complement strand
TAATTTTGCCTTATATTTTATTAACACAAAGTATAGAAGAGTCTTCCAACCCATTTCTCTCTGGTTATTTGGAGATAGGTGGGTCTCATGAACTAAATGCCTGAGCTGGCCTTGAACCATGATCTTCCTGATCTCAGCTTCCCGAGTAGCTAGGATTACAGCCATGAGCCACCAGCCACTGGCCCCTGGCTAGAAGAGCCCTTTTAGTCCATAAAAAACACTTTATAAGCTATGTTTTCAACAATAAACTTCTGAACTACCAAAAAGAATATAGATCAAGTTGGGTGCAGTGGTGCATGCCTCTGATAACAGCACTCACAAGTCAGAAGCAGGAAGGAGAATGGAGAGTTCAAGACCATCTTGGACTAGTGACACCGTGTCTCAAACAAAACAAGACACCAACAACAAAAAAATGTAGATGAAAATCAGCAAAGAAATAAAGTCTTAAAGATACTCTAAGGCTACAAAACTTAAATCACTCACTGTAGCATCTACTAAAGAACCACTTCATGGTTAAATAGAGCCCCACTAGAATCATGCTACAAGGCAACAGTGGCACTGAGACTCCCAGAATTTGAGTCACTAGATAAACACAAAAAGCCGAGAACAACAGTGAATAGATAACTTATTTCGTACATGTTGTCCACAGATTCTTTCTGCAGTGCTGGCGATCAAACCCAGCATGCTACACAAGCTGAACATGAGCTCTATCTCTGAGTTACACCACCCAGTTCTCTATAAAATGATGTTTTTGTAATGCTGAGCCAGTCATGTGACCATGGACAAAGTGTGCTCATTTAGCTGATTCCTCCATGCTCTCTTTCCTCAGCCCCAGTCATCACCTCTGACCCTGGCTCTGTGGCCCTGTTTTGCCTTCATCATTGCTTATCAGATCTCATTTGCTATAAATTCCACCTCTCATCTCTGGTCTCAAAGACACATGGTTTTTCATAGCTATTGCCTACTCTACCCTTCCACTGCCAGTTTCCAATGCATTCCAGTCCACTCCCTAAACAAGGGAAGATGTTCTATGAACACAGAGGCAGGTGGGAGGAGACAGCCCTAACAAAGGCCTTTTTAGAAACAACATAATAGTAACTAAGGATAGATTTCTCTTAGAATTTTGGAATTTAAATTATTCCAGAAATTAAACATTTTTTTCAGAAATAAAGGCTGCATCTAATTAAATTGTTAACTAGATTAATTTAATTAAAATGTTAACTAGTCATAACTAGGTCTAAAATATTATTTAACTATAAACACTCATAAAATAACAATAACTCAGACATTAAAGTGAGTGATTAAGATTGTAGCTTTTGGGGTTTTTTAAAACTTTATTTCTTCACTTTTTCTTTTTGAGACAGGATATTACTATGTAGCTGAGGCTGGCTTCAAACTCACTCACTATGTATCCCAGCCTGGTTTCAACCCACAATCCTTGTGTTGTTAAGGACCAAACCCAGGGCCTCATGCATGCCAGACCAGTGCTCTCCCACTGAACTAGCTACACCCACAGTCCCATATTATTGACACTAAAATTATAAATGGAATTCAGGAGGAGGGGGCAATCTAAGCAATGTATGATGTGAGGCTATTGGGAATTGGCACAATACCCCTGTACAATGAACATATGCTAATAAAAATCAGAAAAACAAACAAAAAACAAATGGAATCCAGCATTGTTAAAAATAACATGCTTGCAGTTATCATTTTTCTTCCTTTATTCTATCAATACTTGGCATTTTTCCTGTAACTGTTTAAAAACAAATATTAAAGAAAAAATAAAAAGGAGTTCTTCATAAATAGTAGAGCCAAAAAACTAGCTTAAATATGATACTATCAATAAAGTATTACATATAAAACTTATCAGTGCTCAAATATATTTTGAAAGATTCCTAAAATATTCCCAAATTAGCCCTCATATTTCTTTGCTAATCAGTGAGAATGAACACTTTCCTAAAGGTTTATCAGCCATGTCCTCATGTAAAAACTGTTATTTCATATTTTTTGTCTATTCATCTGTTGTATATTACAACAGATGTTACAAACCTGCATTATTTTTGCTTTTGAGGTGCTGAGGATCAAACCTAGGGCTTCACTCATGATATACAAGTACTGGACCACTGAGCTATGTCATAAGCCCCTTGCCAATTTTTATGAGCTCTGCATGGGTAATATGGCTGGCTATTTCCCTCTCTATCAAACATGGCAAATTTTTCATCTGCTTCCCCCATCCCCACTCCCTCCCTTAGGATGTGGTTTTTGGTTACTTCTTTCTTCTTTCTTAGGGATGGGCTCATTATGTTTAGTACATGACATAACAATAAATTCAAAATTTAGGAATTGTGTTTCTTCCTACGAAAACCAGTGGAGTAACATAGTGCTAAAAGACTTCCAGCAAAACAGAAAGCGCCTTGATCTTAGTCTGCCACATAGGAGTGGTGCTGTAAGACACATTCACAAGCAACTGTATTATTTCAGATGATTCAGAGCTGTTCAATTGATGAGCCTGTGTAAGCCATTAAGTGAACTCTGCTGGGTGGGGAGGCAGAATAATTGCAAATGTAAGGCAGAATACTCAATTAATTATTCAAATCTAATAAAAGTGATTAAAACACAAGCTAATTAATAGCCAGAAAATAAAAAATAATCCAAGGAAAAAATTATATGAAGTTCTATTTATTTCCTTTTAAGGTGATTTACAAAAAAGAGTTAGCATATGCAGTTCTTTTATGAATATTCAGAAAACATGATTCCCCAACTTGTGCAAAATAATTTCTCTATTTAAGAATGTTCATTCATTTTAGAAATCAAACTAAGAAAAATAAGATGAAAATAGTGGCTTAGAAAATCATAAATATGAAAAGAAAATTAAAGCTTCCTATTAAAATTATTGATTCTTAAAATAAGTATAAATGTACTTCATGCATTAAGAAAATAGGATATATAAAAATTCAAATTTACATAATGAAGTAATAACAGATGCTTACATTATAAAATGATACTTATTTTACAAAGATTCAACCAATTTGAATCTTAGCCAATTTGACACAGATTTTAAAAGTATAAAATTTTAACATCTTTTTGATACAGTGATCCAAGCTTCCTCCCTTGACGATGTGACCAGTTCATACTTTGTCTCAGTAACTTGTCCCTCCAGAGGAAGTAGGTGCAATCTCTTCACCAACACACCCAGAAGCACTGTGGCCACCACATAAGCAAGCCTAGTTAGGAAGAAAGTCGGCCAGTTACTACTACAGACTGAAAATCACACTTTCATTGCATAGATTGCAAATTGTCATCAAAAGTAATCATCAAAATCCTAAGTACAAAGTCTACCGTCTTTTTCTTTCTTTCACATTATTTTCCTTATCATTCACCTCAACTCCGGGCATGCCTGGGTGCCTGAGAATCCAAGTGAGGAAAAAGTTTTCATCACAGAGTCATCAACAAAGCGATCTGGATCAAACCTGTAAAGACATCCTGGGGTTAATCATGCTGTAGTTCCAACAGCATCGAAACACCGAAAGAACACAGGTTTGCAAGAGAGTTTAAAGTCTACTGAAAATAGAAAGTGCTACTGCCACATTATGTTTTATTATGTTTCCAAATTGCTGAACATATGGGTTTTTAGTCTCTAGCTGTTTCTTATTCATTATTCTGAACAGATGCAAAATTCACTTCTCAGTTCCAGCAAGAATGAGACTGCAGCATGGGTTTATACCATTTTATGAGCTATAAGGACAAATCAAATATAATATATATAAAATAAACTTAACACCTCTTCCATAAGATCACCCAATCAATATGTGAGGTTATTTTACATTGCTTCTTCAATCAAATTTTATATATCTATCAAAATTAGGGGCTCCAGCTTTAAAATGATATCTATCAATTATTTTACACCCAGATTTATTAATAAGTAAAGGAAATGAAGGGACTAACAAGAAGAAAGGCTTTTTGTTTCAGAATTTCCCTCTGTAGAATGTCAACGATGGAGTGGATATGTTACAAAGAAAACAAATAACACACCTACTATGGAACACAAAAATTCCTTTCAAATGAAAATGTTTTAAAAAGATTTAATCTCTTGTGCTCAAAAATTAAAAATGAAGGCTGGATATGATAGTGCACATCTGTTGTTCCCACTACTTGGGAGGCTGAAGCAAGAGGATCACTTGAGCTCAGGGAGCTCTAGGCCAACCTGGGCAACATATTAAGAACCTGTGTCAATGGATGGAATTGGAGAACATCATTCTGAGTGAGGTTAGCCTGGCCCAAAAGACCAAAAATCGTATGTTCTCCCTCATATGTGGACATTAGATCAAGGGCAAACACAACAAGGGGATTGGACTATGAGCACATGATAAAAGCGAGAGCACACAAGGAAGGGGTGAGGATAGGTAAGACACCTAAAAAACTAGCTAGCATTTGTTGCCCTTAATGCAGAGAAACTAAAGCAGATACCTTAAAGCAACTGAGGCCAATAGGAAAAGGGGAACAGGTACTAGAGAAAAGGTTAGATCAAAAAGTATTAACCTAGAAGGTAACACACACGCACAGGAAATCAATGTGAGTCAATGCCCTGTATAGCTATCCTTATCTCAACCAGCAAAAACCCTTGTTCCTTCCTATTATTGCTTATATTCTCTCTACAACAAAATTAGAAATAAGGGCAAAATAGTTTCTGCTGGGTATTGGGGGGGGGGAGAGGGAGGGGGGGAGTGGATGGTAAGGCAGGGGGTGGGGGCAGGGGGGAGAAATGAACCAAGCCTTGTATGCACATATGAATAATAAAAGAAAAATGAAAAAAAAAAAGAAGCTGTGTCAAAAAGGAAACAAAACAACAACAAAAAGAAAACAGAAAGAAAGAAATTCTTTCATTTTTCATAACAACATAAATTGCTTTTCACTTCTGGAATATGCCATATTTGTAATATAGTACAGATAAAAATAATAAATTTAGTCACTTTTGCCCTTTTAAACTACACTGAAAGTCGAGATCTTAGGAGTTCACTGGGTTTTAACTTGGGGGGTCTCATGCTTGCTGACATATTTTCAGATTAAAAGAAAGTCAATTTGCATTCTTTAAATTTTATCTATTTAATTTAATTTTATTTTTTCCAAGAAGCTGTAAATGACATCTCTTTTTTTTAATGAGATGGGGTCTCTTGCCCAGGCCAGCCTCAAAGTCCTGGGCCAAAACAGTGCTCCTATGTCAGCCTCCTGAGTAGGCAGGGCTACAAGTGAGTTTCTCTGCACCCTTTTGTGACCTCACATTTTTAACTATTAACTTAAAAATAAAACAAAACCAAAATGAAAACTATAGTAATTAATCTCATATGTAGAGGGTGGTTTTTTTATATCTCTTCCTACTTTTCAAAATTAAAAAAATTTTTTTTAAAATTCATTTGTGCATACAATATTTGGGTCATTTCTCCCCCCTTCCCCCCACCCCCTCCCTAAACTCCCTGACCCCTCCCTCTCCCCCCCACCGCTCACTACCCAGCAGAAACTATTTTGCCCTTATTTCTAATTTTGTTGAAGAGAGAGTACAAGCAATAATAGGAAGGAACAAGGGTTTTTGCTGGTTGAGATAAGGACAGCTATACAGGGCATTGACTCACATTGATTTCCTGTGCGTGTGTGTTACCTTCTAGGTTAATTCTTTTTGATCTAACCTTTTCTCTAGTTCCTGGTCCCCTTCTCCTATTGGCCTCAGTTGCTTTTAAGGTATCTGCTTTAGTTTCTCTGCATTGAGGGCACCAAATGCTATCTAGTTTTTTAGGTATCTTACCTATCCTCATATCTCCCTTGTGTGTTCTCGCTTTTATCTTGTGATCAAAGTCCAATCACCTCGTTGTGTTTGCCCTTGATCTAATGTCTGCATATGAGGGAAAACATATGATTTTTGGTCTTTTGGGCCAGGCTCAGAATGATGTTCTCCAATTCCATCCATTTACCAGCAAATGATAACATTTCGTTCTTCTTCATGGCTGCATAAAATTCCATTGTGTATAAATACCACATTTTCTTGATCCATTCATCAGTGGTGGGGCATCTTGGCTGTTTCCATAACTTGGCTATTGTGAATAGTGCTGCAATAAACATGGGTGTGCAGGTGCCTCTGGAGTAACTTGTGTCACAGTCTTTTGGGTGTATCCCCAAGAGTGGTATTGCTGGATCATATGGTAGATTAATGTTTAGATTTTTAATAGCCTCCAAATTTTTTTTCAGAGTGGTTGTACTAATTTACATTCCCACCAACAGTGTAAGAGAGTTCCTTTTTCCCCGTATCCTCGCCAACACCTGTTGTTGGTGGTGTTGCTGATGATGGCTATTTTAACAGGGGTGAGGTGGAATCTTAGTGTGGTTTTAATTTGCATTTCCTTTATTGCTAGAGATGGTGAGCATTTTTTCATGTGCTTTTTGGCCATTTGAATTTCTTCTTTTGAGAAAGTTCTGTTTAGTTCACTTGCCCATTTCTTTATTGGTTCATTAGTTTTGGGAGAATTAGTTTTTTAAGTTCCCTATATATTCTGGTTATCAGTCCTTTGTCTTTGTGTAGCTGGCAAATATTTTCTCCCACTCTGTGGGTGTTCTCTTCAGTTTGGAGACCATTTCTTTTGATGAGCAGAAGCTTTTTAGTTTTATGAGGTCCCATTTATCTATGCTATCTCTTAGTTGCTGTGCTGCTGGGGTTCCGTTGAGAAAGTTCTTACCTATACCTATTAATTCCAGAGTATTTCCTACTCTTTCCTGTACCAACTTTAGAGTCTGTGGTCTGATATTAAGATCCTTGATTCATTTTGAGTTAATCTTGGTATAGGGTGATATACATGGATCTAGTTTCAGTTTTTTGCAGACTGCTAACCAGTTTTCCCAGCAGTTTTTGTTGAAGAGGCTGTCTTTTCTCCATTGTATATTTTTAGCTCCTTTGTCAAAGACAAGTTGGTTATAGTTGTGGCTTCATATCTGGGTCCTCTACAGAATTAAAAATTTTTAGTATGGTTTTTATAGTTCATGGTATTTCAGCAAATAGAATAATATTTACATGATTATCAACTTAAGTCACAGACTTGGACTCAGAACTCTCTTATTTGACACTGCCAATATAGTAATAGTAGCAATGCGTTTCTATTTATAAATAATCATATTTCAGCTAGGTCTGGTGGTATATACCTGTAATCTCAGCACTTGGAAGGGTAAGGCAGGAGGATCATAAGTTTGAGGACAGCCTGGTCTACATAGCAAGACCCTGTCTCCAAAAAATAATTAAAAAATCAAACCAAACCAAACAAACAAACAAGACTTGAAATTTTAGTTTTCTATCATTACAGGCCTACATTTCCTCACCCAGGCAAATCTTTAATTTTGCTACAAAAGCCATTTGGTATATCACAATTTAGCATATGATTTTACACTGAATTTTGAAGGACTGTTATGTTGTTTATTAAGAAATTTTCCATATTATTGTTATGATACTAAAAACTAAAACATTAGGAACACTTAGCTTGCCCATCCCTATGCTGCAGAAGTGTGCCACTGAGCATTGCATTGCAACAACAGCTTGCCACTGCATCTTATACTGCTGTCCTACCTCAAATCAGCCCAGCATCCATCCTTTCTCTGGGCAGGAAACCCCAGGTGCCACCTCAGTGCAGGTTTGACTAGGTGACCACTTAGGAGCAAGCACAGCACTCTCCTTGCCACTCACATACAACACCTATTTCTTTTCCAAATTCTACAAAGAGCTGAATAGTTTAGAAACCAACAGAAGGAAGAAAAGAAACTGAGCAATAACCTTTTAACAACAAGAGTTCCAAAGTTCTATTAAAATTAAAGGACAGTTGTATAGGTCAAGTAATTAAGCAGATCATAGGACAGAAGTGGTAATAAAAGCGCCCAAGAGTGGCAGATAGAAGATTCATAGAAGACAAAGAGCAAAGGAGAACACAGAAAGGGAAGGCAGTGCCTTCCTTTGGCTATATAATCACCACATATCGAATTTTCTCCACAAAACTTGGAAAAGGAATACAAATATGCCAACACATGAAAATCAGCATCACAAAAAGCAACAACAGATGTTTCGTACTCATATGGTGATGGCCACACATTAGGATCCTGAAGTACCACGCCGAGGGCATAGATGACAAGGGTCTGCGGGGAGAGGAAAGCCAGCCCGTTAGTCATGCCTAACCGACACAGTGACTCCCACAGAGTCATTCATCCTCCAGCTCTTTTAATACAGACGATACAAGTAAGTAAAAATGTTACGTATCTGAAGAAAACACAAGCCCTTCCTTTGGTAATCTTACAAGGGGGATGGCCTTGCTAAGCAAGTCATCAAATCTGGAAGCCATGCAAAAATAATAGGCTTAACTATATGGAAATTTAAAACCTGCACTCACTTAAAAAATAAAAAATAAATCACTGTAAGCAACAGTAAAAGGTAATCATAAACAGAAAAAAAATCACTATATAACTAATAGTTTGAAAAATATACAAAAAGGCTCAAAGTGGGTAATTCATAAAAGACCTACAAACTGTTAATGTGTGCATGACAAGCTGCTCAATCTCTCCAATGATTAGGGAGAAGCAACTAAAATACTGAGATAATTTTTCACATGGCATTCATAAAATATCAACAAGATTCATTTCATTTAAAAGCATTCCTTTTTGTTGCTAGGAAGTGAACCCAGAGCTTCTGACTGAGCTATACCAGCCTGAAAAAGCATTCTTTTTTTTTTTACGTGGTGCTGAGGATGAAACCCAGGGCTTTGCACACGTTAGGCAAGTATACTACCACTGAGCTATGTCTGCAGTCCTGAAAAAACATTGTTATTTTCCTTTGAGACAGTCTCACTACCTTTGCTTCAGCTGGCCTTGAACACATGATCCTCCTACCTCCTCTTCTTGAGAAGCTGGGGTTATAGGCATTCTCTACAAAAGCATTCTTATGCATTGTTGCCAAAAGTATAAATTGCCTTTTAGAGGATTATTATTATTATTGGTGTTGGGGTTTGCAAGGACTTTGGGCATAGTAGGGAAAAGTTCTACCACTGAGTCACACCCCTAGTTCCTAGAGAGAAATTTAAATGTAATACACATGGACTTTGAGCCAAAACTCTATTTCTAAGATGCTATCCAATACCTATACAGTTGTGTAATTTATAATAATTTAAAAAACTAATGTCAGCTGGGAGCTGGTACCTGCAATCTTAGGTAGTTGGCAGCCTCAGATTCAGAGAATCAAGGTTCGAGGTCAACTTGCACAAAAATTTCATGAGACCTCATCTTAACCAATAGCTGAGTACAGTGGCTCACATCTGTCATCCCAGCTATGCAGTGGGCTGAGATTGGGAGGATTGCAGTTGTAGGCTAGCCCTGGCAAAAAAATTTTGTGAGACCCCATCTCAATGGAAAAAAGCTGGGCATGGTGATGTATGCCTGTCATTCCAGTTATGGTGGGAAGCATAAAACAGGAGAATCTGAGGTCCAGGCCAGTTTGGGCAAAAAGCAAGACCCTGTCTCAAAATAACCAGAGAAAAAGGGCTGGAGTATGGCTCAGGAGGTACAGCCCCTGCCTAGCAAGAGCAAAGCTCTGATTTCAAACCCCAGTACTTCCAGAAAAAAAAAAAATTGTCAACCCTAAATTTCCATTAGTGGGTGCTTAATTTATTTATGGTACACAATGTTGATAATAGTACATGTACAGAGGGAAGACTTTAAATTATTTGACCTTTAAACCAAGTTAAGACAATTGTGTCTTTGATTTAACAATGGGTAGAACTTCTTGAGTAATTTAAACAATAATTTTTTTTTCTGTACTGAGGTTTGAACTCAGGAACTACACCTTGAGCCACTCCACCAGCCCTTTTTTTGAGTCTGGCTTTGAACCTCAACCCTACTGATCTCTACCTCCCGAGCAGGTAGGATTACAGGTTTCAGCCACCAGCACCTGGCTAAACAATAAAAATTTAAAATACACACCACATGAGTTGAGAATAATAACTAAATGAGTTAATACACCAAATCTTTCCTACCTCTCTAGGAATAATAAATTGGTCAATTTTTCCTTCAGTATCTTGAAGCCGGGCAGAAACTGGAGTCAGTTTGGCACTCCGAACAGTTTCACAAAGCACTTGCCGACAGTATCTGTTTAAGAACAATTTTAAACAGATATTGTTGAAGTTAACAAACATAATACACCACATTAACATCATGAACAAAAATTAAAAAAACAATTTAAAGATTGTCAACTAAAGCATTTTTTACTGGCCAAATTGGCAAAGATAAAAAAAGCACAACAGATAATAGTAATAAAAGATGGAGAAAAAGATACTCATATCCAGTTGGTGGAAGTATAAATTGGTATGGCCTTTCTAATGCATACTTTGGCAAAATATGTCAAAATATTGACTGTATATTGCAACGATAATAAAAGCTAAAATATACTGCAATCTTGCCCTGAGTCAGTTCACTTAAATATTTTATATGAAACATTAAATATTTCATTTAATCCTTACAGGACTCCATGGATGTTTTTATTCTAGTTTTACCGATTACAATTAGAAGCAATTGTTTAAGATCATCTGTCAGGTAAGAGGTATTGACAGGATTCAATCCTTTGTTTATCTTACTCCATAGCCCTTAATCTTAACCATAGCACTACTGCAAATATACTTAACCCATAAGCTCACTTATAGAACCTTATTATACAGAAATAATTGGAAATACTAACAAAGATAAAGCATAGTAATATTGTAAGCATGATAATGTTTCTAATATCAAAACCAAAGAGGAAGCCACTGCTTCCTTTCCTTTTTGAACAAATAGTTACTGAGTACCTAATACATTTGAAGCACTGTACAGACACTGAGCTACAAGACAGATATTGTTCAAGGTAGTCAGAATCTAGCTGGTGGGGGAGGGAAAGTAGAGGGGACACAAAAGTGGAAAATTAAACAGGCATTGTAAATGTTATGAAGAAAGTTCAGGGCATTACGGGAACACATGGCATGAGCACCTAACTTAGGGAGAGTGCTTTGCTGAGAAATAAACACACAAAAAAACCCCAAAAACCCAGAAGTTAACTAGAGGAGAGAGGAAAACAAAGAATCTACACAAAAGGAATAGTCTATTCAAACACCTGGAAACAAGAAAGAGAAGTATACTTTTGAAAAAATAAGACTTTCCATATAGCTGAATGCAAGGCTATGAAAAGGCACAAGTAATGAGATGAAGCGGGAGAGGTATGGAATGGACAGCTCTTGAATTGCCTCTTGAAAAGCTACATCAAGGGGTTATAAATTTCAGAGCAATCAGAAGCTACTGTCCAATTTTAAACTGAGAAGTCAGTAGATCAGATGCAACTCTCCAGATGTAGAAAGATAATTAGCTTAGTGATTCTCAAACTTTGGATATACAGTAGAATCATCGGAAAAGCTTTTAAAAACATCTTTTGAGGTGAAAGAGGTTGTTAGGAACCGAAGCTCAGGGTTTTGAAACTTCTGATGCCCAGTGATTGTGAATTAATTGGTTTAGGATTGGTTCCAGGCTATCTGAATTTTAAAGTGGCCCAGGCGATTGCAGTGTACAGCCACAGGGATCCAGGAGCAGTTTGGAGAATGGATGAGAGAGAAGCAAGATCCAAGACTTTGTCACTATAGTTCTGCATTTTCTAGATTTTCACATAAGTGAAATCAGGCCATAGGCAGTCTTTTATGCTTCACTTTTCACTTAGCATAATGAGATTTATCCATGTTGATATATATTTACATATTAATAGTTTTCCTTTTATTAATTAGTTGTATTCCCATGGTATGGTTATAGCACAATTTGCTTATCTATTTGCCAGTTGGTGAACATTTGAACTGCTTCCAGCTTTTGACTATTTTGAATATACTGCTATGTACATTTCCATACATTGTGTGCACATTTTCATTTCTCTTGGGTAATTACCTAGGAGTGGAAATGCTGAGTCATATGGTTACTGTATGCTTACCTTTACAAAATCCTATCCTGCTATTTCCTAACGTGCTGCACTACTTCTATTCCCACCTACAGGCTATTTGTGTTCCACTTGCTTGATATCATCCTGATTTAACGATTTCTCAGAACTATTTATGATTGTAAAAGCCAGATTAAGTTATCCACTCAAATCTATATGGAAATATTTTAAGTCCTATAAAGTATACAGTTTGGGCTGGCAGAGTGGTTCAAGTGTTAAGAGTGCCTGCCTAGTAAGTGTGAGGCTGTGAGTTCAAACCCCGGTACTGCAAAAAGAAAATAATTAAATAAATGTATAGCTTTTCTACACATTAACATTAGCTTTAGTTAGATAAACAAGTTCAAATCTACCTTTTATTGATCTCCTCTTCCTTTTATTGTATTCTTACCTGAGCTGCTCAATTTTCTCTGGAGTAATGGGACCCTTCCCAAAAATCTGGTCTATCTCTTTGTACAGCTTGTTTTGAACTTCTTCCGAGGTGGTTAAAAAACAGATTGCCCAGGTACACACTAGATGAAACATTATACTAATTAACAATGAAAACAGTTAGCTCATATTTTTTATATAGAATAAGAAAAAAACTAATTGTCTTGGTTTTTTAATTTCCTTTTTTTCTGATAGACATGATATGTAAATGTTACCAAAAAGTAAAATGAGGATTTGTATTTCTTTAAACAGAACATAAAAATTTATAGAAGGATGCCAAAATAGTTAGTGCAATCCAGACAGTTTCTCAAAAGTATCAAGTCCTGGTGCTGAATGCATTTTACCTATGATAAAGGGTACTACACTTCGTGGTGGAGGAGTTCAGCGTTGGTGATTGTGATGACTGATTACCTGGTGCACTCAATTTTGTAAAGTTAAAAAAAAAAAGAATCATCAGTTCATTCACTCAGGAGCTCAAATCAAACTACCAGGAGATTTACCTATCAGGCAATATTCTACAATTTTTCTTCTCATGCTGAGCATATTAGCTCAAGAACTGTAACTGATTGTTGTTTAGGATTGTAGTACTAACAATCATCTGGAAGTTGGTTGATGCTACAACTTAACATCCACAGACTGTGGCTCAGTGCCCGGCAGTAAGGTCCACACATCTGCACTTCTAACAAATATTCCAGTTACTTTGATGAACACCCAAACTGGAAGCTCAAGGCTCATGCTTAATTTTGCTTTAAACTGCTTTATGGATTGTTTTCACTGAGGAAATGAGAGTATAAGAAAATCACAAAAAGAACATCAAACAGGAAATAAAGTAGTTATATTTCCTTTAGGAATCCACTGGGATTATAACAGGTCAAAGAATAGAACCATGCCAATATATATTACCTCTCTCTAGAATATGCTTCAGCTGATACTATCTATGGCTCTACTTTTCTATGTCAGATACTTTCTAATATGCTTATACAAATTTTATCTCTACTTACTTCACCTGTAACCTATATTACCATTTCTAAAATTGATGGCTACCTGGTACTCAATTATTCAAGATGATTGCCTGTGTTCTTAACTTTTCTCTACATCTGCTTCTTTATTATGGCTTTTGAGTGATGTGAAAATTTGTGTAATGTACAAAATATACATGTAATACAATTTTACAACATATAGTAATATACAACTGAAGGAATTATTACAAGGATTTGCAAACAGTAGTCACTCATATGCTCTGCCTGATTATATTACTTAAAATTAATAAAATGTGGCCAGGCCCAATGGTTCATGCCTATAATCCTATGTATATGGGAGGAGGTAGAGCCAGGAGAATCTTGGTTCAAGGCTAGCCAAGGCAAAAGCTAATGAGACCCTATCTCAACCAACAAAAAGCTGCACATGGTGGTGCACACGTGTCATTCCAGCTATTTGGAAGGCACAAATTGGAAGGCACAAATAGGAGGATCGCAGACTGAGGCAGGCCCCTGAGCAAAAACACGAGACTCTACCTGAAAAATAACTAAAGCAAAAAAGGGCTGGGGGTGTGGCTCAAGTGGTAGAGCATCTGCCTACCAGGTTCGAAACTCTAAATTCAAACCAGGTGCTGCTCCCCCCGCCAAAAAAAAACCCTAATAAGATGTGTAATCTTAATACTCTCAAACATTGTTTATTTTTTTTTGTAGAATTCAACTGAAAAGTATGAATGGAAATAGCTTTTAAAATGCAATTTGAAGACATTTAGCATTAAGTACAGTATTGACCTAGACACAATTTCGTAGATGAAAGACCCCACAGAGGTCATGTAGAGCTAACTGCTTATTTTAGAAAGCAGAAAATACACAGACAAGTAACTTGCCCAAGGCTAACAAATAACACAGTAAGAACTTTAAAGTTTCCTGACTATTTTGTCTTTCAAAAATTTCAGCAGTGCCTTAAAAAATAGCTAACTCACATGCAAAGAAATAGTAATACTATGAACCCCTCCGCCCGTAAAGACTGAAAATAAAATTAAAATATTAATTCAACCTTGGAAATGATCAATTTGTATGGTATACACAGATTGAGGAGGGGTTGTTTATTTTGTTTTTTTGTTTTTGAGATAGGCTTTCACTATGTACCCCAGGCTAGCCTTCAATTCACAATCCTCCTTCCTCATTTTCCCAAGCATTGAGATTACAGGTGTGTATATAATCACACCTAACTTGATTCAGATTTTTTAAAAGGTATTTAACATACATATGTTTTTAATGTAATATATTTTTAACAGGAAAGCATTAAAAAAGTTGAATACATTATTTTTGATACATGCTTGCATTAATTTTACTTAATCTATAATATTTGAACAAATCTATATGTCAAAGAAAAGGAATTTGTGGGAAGTCATTAAGGTTTCCCTGTACTAAGTCAATGAAAACACGTTGAATGAAGTTCCTTCCTTTTCGTTCTTTTATGATTTTCTTTAAAAATAGATTCCAATTGCACAAGGGCTTAGAGAAAAAACACAAAAAACATTTCAGGATACAAGCATTTGTGGAGATTAAACTTTCTAAAAATAATTCTGCTTAATGTTTTTTTGCAGAACCTTCAAAGGTTGTGAATAACAATAAAAAACCTAATTTATATTTTAGACTCATCATTTAAAATAATTCCTTAAAGCAGAAAGAGCTATAAGTGAAATCAAATGAACATAATTTTCAGGATTTTAAATTGATATCCTAATACTTCCTGTAGGCATTTTATCTTTCATATTTTTATAAATACTCTGAATGAACGGTGCTCTACTAATCTAAAAACCAGTAAGGAAACTTCGAAACAGATCACACGTTTCAGAATTTTAAATGGAACTCTTCAATTCCACCGAGAGAGATGTCCTTTTAAATCATGATGTCTGTAGCCTACATTCTCAGCTGGAGACCTGAAAAACAGCAGACTGGCTTGGAGTCAGGGAAAAGCAGCAGCAGAAAATGATAAAGCTTACTGCTTGCCTGGAGAGGTGTCAAGAGCATTTTATTTCCAAGGCACTAACTAGAATTCACAATCCATAAAATGTGTCAAGAAATTTATAGCCATTTTCAGAGGTGGCATTGAACACTTGGGATTAAAAAAAAAAAAAAAGGCACCTGTGTGAATCAAGCTTGTTAAACAAGAATAAAAAGCAGGGAAGAGAAATTGTGAAGAGGTCTTGCAAACAGTGTTTCCTTTATTTTTAGAATGGGTTTAACCTTGTATATTTTGTAGTCCATCTGAAAAATAAATTAATGTATACTTACGCTTTGCAGTTATTATGCAACCAGCCAGAGAAAATATCATACTGTCTTCTAGGATCTAGGAAACAAAATTAAATTTAGAAAATACGAGATTATAAGGCGCCTTATATTAAGTTCTACTAAAATAACCTAAAGAACAAAATTAGAATCAACAAAAGGAAAAAAAAACTATATTATTTCTTTCCTATGTCTTCACTTTTTGATGCAATAGACACTTATAAGTTGGAAATATTACCGGCTCATGCTATACTTTGGCAAACAAGATGGTTCAGTCTTATTTCTTCTGGCTTGGCCTAGCACAGCAACAAAATGTTGGGAAGAGTAGAGACTTGCCTGCCACTGTTCTCAGAACAGGATTCAATTTCTGCACCAACACACCCAGGAAACCATGTGTAGAGTGGGGCAAAAAAGCCCTCTAGTGAACTGGTGTGGCAATGACTCCACTCCTGTCCTTGGCCTGACAACACTAGAAGTACAGTGGTGCTGTTGGTAACAGACAACCACTGTGAACAAACCCAGCTGCCACACCTGGTCCTATGGGCACAGCAGCTTGGTCACCAAGGCTTATACAAGTCCTTCTCTTTTATGATCAGAAAATTTTGGTTCAGTGTTTGCTTATCCAAATATTAAATAATATACAGCTACTTCAAAGCTAAATCACAGGAGACTAAATATTTGTGCTTATTATGATGCATAATAAAAGAGAAGCCACTAAATTCTGGGAGGCATCCAGGTAAAAGTGAGTGACAAGCATGATTGTTTTCTAATTGATAAACAGTTAATAGTTACATCACCTGTTGGTCATTAAGGTTTCCCTGTACTAAGGAGTCAATGAAAACACGTTGACTGAAGTTCCTTCCTTTTCGTTCTTTTATGATTTTCTTTAAAATAGATTCCAATTGCACAAGGGCTTAGAGAAAAAACACAAAAAACATTTTAGGATACAAGCATTTGTGGAGATTAAACTTTCTAAAAATAATTCTGCATAATGTTTTTGTGCAGAACCTTCAAAGGTAGTGAATAACAATAAAAAATCTAATTTATATTTTAGACTCATCTTTTTTTGTGGAACTGGGGTTTGAACTCAGGGCCTCACGCTTGCTAGGCAGGTGTTCCACTACTTGAGCCACTCTACCAGCCCTCATCTACTTTCTTTCTTTTTTACCCTGTTTAAGGTACATACAAAAAAAAAAAAAAAGGTACATAAAACATGTAAGTACAGTTTAAGAAATAATTACAAAGCAAACACCTGTATCATAACTAACAAGGTCAAGATGTAGAACAATAACAGTGCCTAAAAGGCCTCCGAACACATCCCTGATCCTATCTCCACCTGCCTTCTAAATTAACTCCATAGCTTCTCTCAAGCCAGGTTTCACTCACTGAGAGACAGAAAAACTTGTGAAATAATCAGAAAAGTAAATTTTGAAACCTAAAAGATATAAATAACTGATATCCAATGGTCAATAAAATTATCCAGACTTGTTTCAGCTCTCACCTTACTTGACTTATAGTATCACTGTGATATCAATAACAGCTCTCCAGGAAACATGGCCTTGGTTGGCTCCCAGGACGTCACACTTCCCTACACTCCACACTTCCATCCCCTCCCCCTTTTCCTCCTGCTCATTCTTAAGTCTCCTTTTGGATTTCTTCTCAGCTCTTGAATTTCTTAAAGATGGAATATCCAAGGATTGAGCTCAGTTTTGGGACCTCTTTTCTTTCTGAATTTGCTACTGTTTTATTTATTTTTATTTTTTGGGCAGTACTGTGGTTTGAACTCAAGGCTTCAAGCTTGCTAGGCAGGCTTGAGATGGACTCTTGCTAACTTTTTGCCCGGGCTGGCCTTGAACCAAGATCCTCCAGATCTCTGTCTCCTTCATAGCTGGGATTATAGGTGTGAGCAACTAGGCCCAGCAATCTGAAGGAAATCTATGTAGCAAACACTTCCAAACTTCCTCCTGAACTCCAGATTCATCTATTTAACAACACACTGAACATCTCCACTTGGATGTCTGAAGCATATTAAACATTAACACACACTACACAGCATATTAAACCCAACAAAGTGAACTTTTGATTCTTCCAAAAAATCCTGGATCTTCCCATAGTCTTCCCATCTTATTTACAAATAATATCATTTTCCAGTTACTGAGGTCTAAAACCTATAAACCTGTGTTCTTTCTCTTCCTCTCTCTCCCCTGTCTCTCTTTTTCTCTCATACTATACATTTAATTCATCAGTCAATGCTGGTGGTTCTATCTTTACCATACAGACTAATTCTCTTCCTTTTTTGTTGTAGCTGAAGAACAAGAAAAATTTTTCTTGATTTAATAAAGTTTTATTTCTCCAAATGTACAGTTGGCTGGACCTGTTCATGCATCTTCACCAGCAGCTGGAGCATCTCCACCCTAAGTATTTCTTGTGTAAATTACTTGAGCTCTGTGCTTTGAAACCAATTTGATAAGTCCTTTAATAAGGAGCTCCTGAAGGGCTGCCCTGGCCAGAGAACCCTGAATCTTCAGCCTCTCAGAGACCACAGCTGGAGTTATAAGCTTATAGTTGGGAACTTCTTTACACAGTAAGTGGCTTTGTCAAACAGGACTAGGTTGTTGAGCTTGTCCCGAACTTTGCCTTTGGACCACTTCTTCTTTTTGGCCTTGCCCCCAGATTTGTTTACTGGGTCTTTGTCCTTCTTGGCTGACTTTTCCTCATCTTTCTTCTTCTTGTCGTCCTTGGGCGGCATCGAGAAGCTGGGAGAACAGTGGCGACCACTGTAGCCTTGCTAAGATGTCAGACAAAAAGGCTGAAGAACAAGAAATTTTATGTATTCACTGACATCTCCCTAGCACCTAAACATGCCAGGATTAAAAATCTTAATTAAATATTTATAAAACTGAAAGAATGTAGTACACATTAGTGATGAAAATGAGAAATTACTAACAGTGTAATGCTGTAGTTTCCAAACTTTGCTGTACTGTGGAACGACCTGGGAAGCTTTTTTTTGTTTTTTCTTTTGCAGTGCCAGGGATTGAACCCAGGGCCTCAAGCATGCTTGGTAAGTGCTCTACCACTTGAACTATGGCCCTGGCCCTTGTTTGTTTTCAAAACAGGGTCTTGACAGGCTAGCCTTGAACTTGCAATCCTACTGCCTTTGCCTCCCAAGTAGCTGGGATTATAGATGTATGCCACTATGTCCTGTTCACCTGGAAGCTTTTTTTTTAAATAGTAAAGTATAAGTCATACTTCCTAACAAGTAAATCTGAATGTTTAGAGATAGAAGCCTGGCTTTAACATTTTTAGAAAGACTTAGTATAGTGAAGTTTGGCAATTACTGCTATACATTCTCAATACTAAAAAAGTACATTTCAATAACTTGGGAAGCTTTGACAAAACTATTTGATACCTAGGGCTTTGAATAAACTGGTTTACGACAGGGCCCGATCTTCAGGTATTAAGTTCTTCAAGTGATTCTACTGTGCAGAGCAGATTGGGAATTATTCATTTAAGAAAGGAGATTCTGATTGGGATGGTTGATCATGACTGTCAACTTGAATGGATTGAGAAGCACCTAAAGATAAGTAAAGCACACATCTGGAGTGTCTCTTAGAGAGGATTAATTAAGGAGGGAAGAGACCCACCCCAACTGTGGGTGGCACATCCCATATGCCATATGCTGGGGGCCTGGATGGAATGAAAGGAGAAAAAAGAGAAAGCCAGCCAGGGCAAGAATTCTCATATTCATTCATTCTCTCATTCTCTCTCTCTCTCTCTCTCTCTTATGGCCACCATAAGATGAGCTGCTTTACTCTGTCATACTCTCTCCACCATGATGGACTGGAACCTCTCAAACTCACAAATACCAAAATATAATCATTATCAATAAAATCTCAAACCAGATCTATGCCTGATAGCCTAAGGAATATATATATACATATATCATGCTAAACAATCTACTTTTAATTGGAGTCATTTCACATTAGTCTAATCAGTATTGCTGAAATATATTCTTTAGCAAGGGGAATTAATCCAAATGCATTAATTGAGATAATCAGAAGGATAAAACAAATGTCAGGAAATGTGTCAATAAAATTGGCTTTTTTATTTTTAAAGGAAATCACTAGAATAGTAACCTAATGAAGAAGGGAATTCTATGTCCTGTGCATAGAACAGGGACAGCATATAGTAAGCCACAATTAAATATTTCTTAAAAGAATAAAGGAGCTGGGCGCCAGTGGCTCATGCCTGTAATCCTAGCTACTCAGAAGGCAGAGATCAGGAGGATCAAAGTGTGAAGCCAGCCCAGGCAAATAGCTCTCAAGACCCATATCTAGAAAATACCCATCACAAAAAAGGCTGGTGGGGTGGCTCAAGGTATACAAGGTGTAGGCCCTGAGTTCAAGACCTAGTACCACAAAAAAAAAAAAATAAAGGAAGACAAATCCTGTGAGGCAAAACTAGAATGTTGAAAAAAAATTCATTTTTTCAATGCAGCCTTTTTTGAGGCAGGGGTTTGAACTCAAGGCTTCACATTGGCAAAGCAGGTGCTCTATTGCTTGAGCCACATCCAGTCCATTTTGCTCTACTTTAGAGATGGGGGTCTCACAAACTATTTGCCTAGGCTGGCCTCAAACCACAATCCTCCTGATCTCAGTCCCCCAAGTACCTAAGATTAAGGGTATGAGTCAGTGGTGCCTGGTTTTCTTTTCCCTTCCTTCCTTCCATCTCACTTTGTTGCTCTTCAACTATGAATTTATTTCTTTCTTTAATTATGAAAGACAGCTTTGCTGGGTAAAGTATTCTGGGCTGGCAGTTATTCCATGCCCTCCTTCCCTTTAGAGTTTCTGATGAGAAATCTGCTGTTATTCTGATGGGTTTGCCTTTATATATAACTTAGCACTTTTCTCTTACAACTTTCAATATTCTTTCCTTATTATGGATACTTAATGGTTTTTATTTGTTTGCTTTTTTGGTACTGGGGTTTGAACTCAGGGCCTCACAGTTGTGAGGCAGGCAATCTACCACTTGAGCCACTCCCCCAGCCCATTAATGTTTTAATGATAATATGCCATGGAGAGATTCTTTGCTGGTCTTATCTGTTTGATGTTCTAAAAGCCTCCTGTACCTGGATGACTATCTCTATTCCAAGATTTGTGAAATGTTCTATTACTTTATTGAGTATGTTTTCTATGCCTTCAGCTTATACCCTGTCTCCTTCTATGCCCATGATTTGAAGGTTTGGTCTTTTAATAATGCCTCGGAGGTCTTGTGTGTTACATTCATACTTTCTTAATTTTTTTCATTGCCATTGTCTGAATGTTCTAATCATCCACCTTGTCTTCAAGCCCTTCCATTTGATCCAAACTATTTATGAAGCTTTCAACTGAGTTTTTATTTGAGTTCTTGAGCTTTTCATGTATAGATTTCCATCTTTATTGAGTCCCTTTCATATCCTGCACTGTCCCTTATTTCATTCAGTTGTTTATTTTGTTTCCCCTTTAAATTCATTGAACAGTCCAACAATCATTTTATCCACTTCACTATCATTAAGAATCCATAATTGTTGACTCTTGGAAGAGTCATATTGCCTTGTTTTTTTGTGTTTCTTGTGTTTCTGTGTTGAGATCTATGCAGCTGAGGCCAAATCATCTAATCTCCTGTAATCTCCTAGTTGAAGTATTCTCAATGCTTAGGCAGGACTAAGTAGTGGCAGTATTGATGTGTAGTTTCTCACCACCGGATTGGTGATATAGCTCAGAAGCCAAACATTTATCCAAGTGCTCAGGGCATGAGACCTGATCTCCAAACCACTCAGAGAAAAGAAAAGTAGCTGGAGTCTCTGAAGTTCCAACAGTACAGATTGATGCTGAACATGGACAATGTGTAGGGACAATCACGGGTCAGTTGTGCACTTCAGGGCTGCTTTCACTTTAGAATGTTCCCTTCTTTGTGTACTGAGAGCTGCTGCTGGCCAGAAGGAGCCTTGTAGTTTATGGGCCAGCAGGTTCCATTTGCTCCACAAGTTTCAAGGCGCACCAAACTCCTTGAACTCTTGGGCTCCAGTGATTCTCCTGTCTCAGCCTCCCAAAAGTAGCTGAAATTACAGATGTGTAACACTGTGCCCTGCCAGCCTACATATTTTAATTTACCCTGCTTGTTGCCAAAAAAGGAACTGAAGCAGGTCAGGATAAATGTATCAAAACATTACAACCAATCAACCACTGACAGAAAATACAGAACAACAAAACAGTATGGGAAAATAATTTTGGGTAGCTATTTTAAAATTAAAATTGCTGTTTTCTTGATAAATTTTATAAAATTGTAACCAATGAAAGACAATTTAAAAATATTTTTGCTCAATTTTATAACAAAATAATTTTGTTGCTACATTTTAACAAATATTTTATAATAATCACAACATTATTTTCTTAGCAATTCTTATAATGTTGGCAATTTAGTTTGGTTTTGGTTTTCTTACAGAGATAGTACTACAAATAAAGCCTGGGAGTGTGGCTCAGTGCTACAGTGCATGCCTGGCATATGTGAGGCCCTGGGTTCTATCCTTAGTACTATATATACACATGCAAAAATCTTCATGAACATTTTCTTTTCTTCCTCTCTCTCTTTTTTTTTTTTTTTGTGGGACTGGGGTTTGGACTCAGGGCCTTACATTTGCCAGGCAAGTGCTCTACAACTTGAGCCATACCTCACCCTTTTTGCTTTTAGGTTATTTTTCAAATAAGGTTGTACAATTTTTGCCTGGAGTGGCCTTGGACCACAATCCTCCTAACTATGCCTCCCATGAAAATTACAGATTACAGACTTATACCAACATGTCTGGCTTGTTAGATGAGATGGGTCTTGCTAACTTTTTGCCTGGGCTGGCCTCCAGCAGAGATCCTCTCAATCTCCGCCAGAGAGCTGGGATTATAGGTATGAGCCATGGTGCTCAGCAAATATTTTCTTCTTCTAGATAATTTCATCCATTATTTGTGACTCTTAATATGTATTGTCAAATTGCTTTCTAAGGATTGTATCCTTCTACTTTCCATGAATTCTGCATATTGTACCCATTCTGCAGTGAGTACTAGTTTCTTTCTGTCTACTTAAAGGCTTTCTCTCTTTTGCTGAAGAAAAAATTCCATTGTAGGAAATATGGGGAAAAAAAGCATAAGGAGAAAAAGTATACATGATCTATAATCTCACCAGAATCTCAGAGATGACCCTACTAAAACTGGGGCACATATCCTTTTCTCTATTAAAAATTAATAGTGAATAGATTTACCATCTTCATATTGTTTTTTCCGAGTTGCACTTTTATCCAGTGATCCATCTAGAAAGCCTTTTCCAATCTCAGACCAAACCTGAAAATAGGCAAACATATCTATTATCTTTGGTACAAAGATTTTTTTTTTTCACAGTTACTGGGGTTTGAACTCAAGGGTTACACCTTGAGCCACTCCACCAGTTCTTTTTTTGTGAAGGGTTTTTTTCAAGAAAAGGTCTTGCAAACTATTTCCCTGGGCAGGCTTCAAACCACAATTCTCCTGCTCTCTGCCTCCTGAGTTGCTAAGATTATAGATGTGAGCCACTGGCACCCAGCCAAAGATTTTATAAGTAACATAGAGCAGTGAAAGCTGGTAAGAAAAGAATTCCATCTTCACCAACAAATCTGATCTTATAAACTCTCCCCTTGTGTGTGTGTGTGTATATGTGTGTGTGTGTGGTACTGGGGTTTGAATTCAGGGCCTCACTCTTACTAAGTTGGCACTCCACTATTTGAGCCACTCCACCAGCCCAAGTTCTCCTTTTTAAATGTGGAGAATTTGTTCCACAGTTTGTGAGGATAAGGTTCAAGTATATTTTAATGGTTTCAGTCAAGGGCACATTCAAACCAATTACAGCCAGAAAGCGAAAATTTCTTTTTTTATCAAAGGAGTAGGGATGGAGAGGAAAGAGAACATGACAGCAGAATAAGTGCTCAAACTTTTATTTTATGGCTTAAGTGAATAAATAAAATTCACAAGTATAATTATAAATTTTTATTTCACTCAAGATATTGATAAACATTTGCTGCAGCCCAGAAGAGGTTAAAAATTACTCTAAGATAAGCAGCAGAATACATTTCTAATATTTCAAAATTGGGTCATTAGTCCCTGAAAAAAATCTTAACTTGGGCTGGGGGCACAGCTCAAGTGGTAGAGCACCTGCCTAGCAAGCATGAGGCCCTGAGTTCAAATGCACGTACCACCAAAAAAAAATTTTTTTTGCTTGCATTGGTCTTTTTAGCCCAAAATGAGGAAGTAAGCTTAATCTTGAGAAGCAAAGTCTGCATTAAGCTACATAATTTGATGAAAGAAGAATCTTAATTTGGCCCTAGACTTACTGTGCCATGATTCTTCTGGAAGTGAATGACTTCCTGCTCATCTTCAAATGTACTGCCCAGCACCATCTGTGTAACAGACTTCATAGCAAAGCCAAGCATGTGCTGGCTGAGGGGTACGTGCTGGGTCTCCGGGTAGGAAAGCCATTTATCTGCTAATTCCTCTGAGAGCTGAAAGAGAACAGAAAGCCACAGTGATTTACTATTTCTTCTCACTAATCTTGAAAAAATTCAACAAGAAGTCTAATTTCCTAGCATACACAGCTAAACTCTGTAATCAAAGTAAACACTTAGGTATTTCAGACTCTGGCCCCACCTATGACTGCATCTTCAATGGTTAAGGTTTAGTTTCTGTGAAAGTGTTGATTTGTAAAACAAAACAGAACCATTACTGCCACAATAAAACCAAAATATAAATTAAAAAATTCAAAGATAAGAAAAACCTTGTGGGGAGAGGGAGGAGGTGGGGGAAAGGAAGGGGGCGGGGGGGGGGGAAGGGGGAGTAATGACCCAAACATTGTATGCACATATGAATAAAAGAAATAAAAAAAAAAAGAAAAACCTAATGGAAATTAAAAATACACAAATCTTAGCACCTAATTACAAACAGAAGTTTACCTGAGTGCCTGTGATATAAACAACCAAGAAACATATGAAGGTGTGACAGTCTTGTACATGTGTTAATAACAGGGACCTCTCACAGCCTCTTTGTCATCCCTTTACTCACCAAAAATTTACTAAATCCCTTGTTGAATAAAAACAGTATGAAGTAAAAAGATCACAAACTTTGGAATCCAAAAAAACCTTGAATTTACTTCTATCTCTGTCACTTAGAAGCAGCTTTTAGCAATTTGCTTAACCTAAAGTTCAGGTTTCTAGTGTTAAATTGGGATGACACCTTCTACCTTGCATGGTTGCTGGGATGGGGACAATCAGATCCATGTCACATTAAGAGGTAAAGGTTTTGTCAGCTAATATATGTAAAATGTCTATCATTTTAGGAACTCAAGCTTCTTTTCCATGTTAAAGCTTCTTTATCTACAATAAAGTTAAGTCAGGTGTGGTGGCTCATGCCTGTAATTCTAGCTACTTGGTTAACAAGAGTGGATGGATCATGGTTTCAAACCAGCTCAGGCAAAAGGTTTGCAAGACCTGATCTCAACCAATAGCTTTGTGTGGTGGTATACACCTATCCTACCAGCTAGTTGGGAGGCATAGGTAGGCAAAATCATAAAACTCTATCCCCAAAATAACTAAAACAAAGAGGGGTGAGGGTGTGGCTCAAGCAGTAGATCGCCTATCTAGTAAGCTCAAAGGCTGAGTTCAATCCAAGCTCCACCAAAAAAAGAGAATTAAAATTAAATTTTTTAAGAAACAAAATATATATTCAAAATTAAAAGATTTAGCATTACATAAGTTTACACCTACTTAAAATGAAACATTTGAAATATAAAACTTATTTTAGAGAAAAGAGAGCTCAATGATTCCAAAGTATTAAGATTAATGGATTCAGCCAGTTAACATACTTGAAAAGAATTTTGAGATTTGGATGAAGTATGAATAAAATAGGAAAATATCTATTAAAATACAACATAACTCTAACTTAACAATTACCTTCAGGCTGGAGGTTAGCTCAGGGTAGAGCACATGCCTAGCAAACATAAGACCCAACACCACAAAAAAAGTACTTTGATGTTACCAACAAAGTAATTCTACCTATAGTGATCGCTCCTATCCACAGGTTCAGCTAGTCTGAAAATATATGGAAAATTCCAGAAATAAACAATTCATAAGTTTTAAACTGCATCTATTCTGAGTAGTGTGATGAATCTCATGCCATCCCACTCTGTCCTGCCCAGGACGTTCAATCTATTTCTGCTGTATACACAACTCACTCAGTAGCCATCTCAGTTATCAGAACTTCTGTGCTAATATTCACGTAGCCTGATCTTTACTTAATAATGGCCTCAAAGCCCAAGAATACTGATGGTGGCTATTTGGGTATACCAAAAAGAAGCTGTAAAGTGCTTCCTTTAAGTGAAAAGAAGAAAGCTCTTCACTTAGGGAGAAAATCATATGCTAAGGTTGCTAGATATTCTGCGTAGGAAAGAACACATTCGCATAATTTTTATTATAGTATATTATAACTATTCTATTTTATTATTAGTTCGTGTTGTTAATCTCTTATTAAGCCTAATTTATGAATTAAACTTTATGACAGATAAGTATGGAAAGAAACATGATATAAGTAGGGACTGGTATTATGTTTTCAAGTGTCTACTGGGGGTCTTAGAACATAAGACCCTATATGGGGGATCACTGTACCAAGGGATCCAGAATTGTGCATTTCCACAGGTGGGGCACATGCTCAGTAAAGGCCTAAGAAGACCCCCTCAGGTTTTGTACCTCATAAGCTTCAAGATCTGTGCAAGCAGGAAGTAAAAGTTCAGGTAGAGTAGCAAAAAGCATGGATAAGCGTTAAAGGAAGCCTCTGACACAAAGTCGATCTACAAACACCTGGAGAATGTTTTTCTTTTTTTTTTTTTTTTTTTGTTTTTGCTTTCTAGGTTATTTTGGCAAAACATTAGCTGACCACTAAGCTACTGGTCAGGCACTTCTGTGGTCACATGTGACAAAGAATATAGAACTTACAGACAGTTGAAAAAGACATTAAGGAAGCAAATAACAATAATCACAAAGGGCAGCACCAGCAAACTCCAAAGAAGGTGGGATCTGATTTCAAGAGCTGCCACAATGTGTAATATTTACAGTGCCCAGTTTTAAATTGAGAGGAAAAAATGAGACATGCAGAGAAAGACAGTGTGGGCGACTCATGGGAAAAGAAGAAATTAATAGGAACTTTCCATAAGGAAACTCAGGCATTGGAATAACTACAGACAGACTTTTAAATCAACTATCTTAAATATCCTGAAAGAGCTAAAGGAAATCGTGACAAAGAACTAAAGGAAACTAGGGGAATGATGTCTCAGTAAGTAAAGAGATGAATTTCAAAAGGCACCATATACACTCTGGAGTTGAAAGCACAGTAACTGAAATGAAAAACTCACTGGATGGGTTCAACTGTGGATTCCAGCAGGCAGAAAAATGAACCAGTGAGTTACATGAAAGGATAAAGTTGAAAGACTCCCCATTTGATGTCAAGACTTACATAGCTACAGCAGGTACTGACATTAGGATGGACAAACAGATCAAAAGAAAAAATAGATCCATCAAAAAATAGATCCAAACAAGCACAACCTATAGATTTTTAACAAGACCTAAGAAGAACCAGGGGAACTGAGGTGTAAGTCCTAGTCTGAGTCCAAAGACCCAAGAACCAGCAGCACTGATGTCTAATGTCCAAGAAAGGAGATGAGTATTTCAGTTCAAGTGGAATAAATTCGTCCTTCTGCCTTTTTGTTCTAGTCAGGCCCTCAACAGATTGGATGATGTCCACCTTCATTAGTGAGGCTACCTTTACTCAGTCAGATTCAAATGCTGATCTCCTCTGGAAACACCTCATGGCTAAAAGTAATGTTTTACTTGCAATCTGTGCATCCCATACTTCAATCAATTTCACACATACAATTAACCATCACACAGCCACCAGCAAAAGCAACCCTGGTCATGCCTTGTTCTTGGACTTCTAGACTCCAAAACTGTGAAACAATAAATTTCTGTTGTACAAGACACTAAATTTGTGTACTTTATTATATCAGCGCTAGCAAACTAATACACCATTGTGTGTGTGTGTATGTGTTTTGCTGGGGATCACACCCAGGGCTTTGTGCATGCTTGGCAAGTGCTCCACTACTGAGCTGCATCCCCAGCCACACACCATCTTAAAAATCATCTTCCCACATCAATAAATAAACAATTCTGGGCTGGGCGTTGGTTGTTCACACCTGTAATCCTGGCTACTCAAGAGGTAAAGATCAGGAGGATCCTAGTTCGAAGCCAGCCTGGGCAAATAGCTCTCAAGACCCTATCTCGAAAAACCCCTTCACAAAAAAGGGCTGGCAGAGTGGCTCAAGGTGAAGGCCCTGAGTTCAAAACCCAGTACCACAAATAAATAAACACTTCTGCTATCTTTCTTAATGTTTTATTCTAATCCATTCTATAGATCTACTATCCTTTATTTAGCTAATCCTCTTATCATTAGACATTTAAGGCTTTTCAATTTCTGCTATGATTAAAAAGTGTTGAAAAGTAATCTTTGTACATATCTTTATATGCATTTGGCTTCCTTAGATGTGAAATTGTTGGCTTAAGGAATAATTTCTTAAGCTTTTGATACATATTGCCAAGCTGTCTCTGGAAACCTTGTATTAATTTACTTTTATTAGCAGTATAATAATTTCCAGTTTCCATACCTTTGACAGGTATTGTCAGTCAAACATAAAAAAATGTCAACTCTTCATTATCCATTTTTCTATTGGGGCTTATATCTTTTTGTTTTCGTGTAAATGCTTTTTTTTCCCTAACATAACTAGTTTTTAAATGGAACCCAGTATGTATCTTTCCCCCACTAAAAAAAAAGAGTAAGAGATAGTTAAACATATCTCCGGTGACCTTTTCCTCTGAGACAATATACATATTTAAAAAATGGCTACAAATATTTATTCCTAAATATAAAAGATTACTCTCCAGATATTATATTATCTAGCAGAGACTGTCTCCCCACAAGACTGAACCAAGTTTGTTACATCATTAACAAATTAAATGTTTTCAGCCTATGCTGGTAAACTGTATTCTTTTCTTTCTTTTTCTTTTTTTAAGCTGTGACCATACAAATTTTGTTACCAAAACCGTCACTTATATCACAAACTCAGTTGTGATTTGCTCATGTCTTAATCCATTTGTTTTAAAGTACTCTAAAAAATAATGCAAATATTATAAATGTTTCATTCAGCATTTTTCTGTACTCTAGGAAAACATACCTAGAACATCTGTTAGAGGATTACATGACTGCTTTTAGTTTGTGAATTGTATTTCATATGTTAAATCATGTGAAAATTTTAATGAGCTTCATTTGATATTATTATATATTAATTTATTGTTGGCAGAAATATCCAAATACAAGACAAATGCTTTCCTTTGCTAATAGAAATCGTTTTTAAAAATCTCGTCAGGGTTGGTGGAATGGCTCAAGTGGTAGAGCGCCTGCCTAGCAAGTGAGAAGCCCTGAATTCAAGCTCCAGTACCACACCCCCTAAAAAAAGGTTAAAAAAAATCTCTTCAAATTTTGTCTTGTGTGATCACTGTACATTTACATGAATGACAGAGTTCTTTCAATTGGTTCTAGGGGTTGAATTATGGGACTATGTCTATGCTGGACTATCCTTTAACTTACATTATATATAAATCACATGAATATGATGTATATACTATAAAGATCCCCGAAATGGATGCTACCAATCTTATTATAGATCTTAAATAAGCATACGATGACTTACAACTTCAAAATGCTCACATTTAAATATTATGCTAATTTCTACTAACATAACATTGTATGAAAGAAAAATAAAGCAGTCTTACAATTCAACAGATAACATTTTTTCCTTTTCAGACATGGTCTCAGTATGTAGCCCAGGCTGCCCTCAAACTTTCAAAGCCCCTGCCTCAGCCTCCTGAGTGCTGGGAACACAGGTGTTTACCACCACGCCTGATTTCAATAGATAAGATTTTGAAGCGTATATCAGTTGATCAGAAAAAATTAACTTTCTTCTCAAAAAAGTCTTTGTTTGGTAATTATGGCGAATTATTAGAACTTCAGAGAAGCAAGTGGTTTTTAAATTCTACCTTGCATTAGGATATTAACTGCAATTTTAAAGAAGACTAAGATAAAAAGTAGCCAACCAAAACTACATTCCAAGAAGAACCAAGCTATAGAGAGGCAATATAGCCCGATGGGTAAGTATATAAGCCCTGGAGCCAGACTCGGTGTGATTAAATCCTAAATGTACTACTTATTTATTATATTTCTTAGTTGTATGATCTTGGAAAAGCTACTTACTTAACCATTAATTTTCTTCATCTATAAAAAGGGGAAAATAACAATACCGACCTGTAAAGTTTTTGCGAGGATTAAAGGAGTTAACACAATCCATTAAACCAACTAACTCAATTTTGGCTACTAATATTTTCACTGAATTATCAAGGAGATTTTGAATATTAGTCATGGATTCTAAAGTCCAGAAGTACTTGTTTATTCAAAATATAGCTTGAAGTCACAAGAAAATGCAGGATTAAAGTATAGAAGAGAGAAGTTACACTCCCAGAATTACACACAGCCTTGAAGCAAAGATGGTTAGGACAGGAAGAAGCCAGAGCTCACAGGATGAAACTGAGAGGATTAGAGTTGGTAGAGGATTTAGTCAGATCTGGATTTACATTCAAAGAAAACTAAAAGGATTACTGTGGTAATAGGAAGCATAGCACTTATTTGACCCTGGTAAAAGGTATTGTTCTAGCTGATCTTAAAAAAATCTACTGGAAGGGGAGGAGGAGACACTCTGACAGCAGCACTCCTAACAGTGTTCTTGCTGATTAGTCATTTAATTGATGTTTATTTATTCAAGATAGGGTCTCACTAAATTGCTCAGGCTGGCCTCAAATTCATAATCCTCCTAGCTAGAGCTTTCCAGGTAGCTGGGATTATAGCCACATTCCTCCACACCCGGCTTCTGAAGGCTCTTTCTGACTCATGCCTCTAGTTTGTGCTACAAAATTGACGATATAAACCTGAAGCAGATTTCTCACATCTGAACCAAAGCTTGAAAACATGATGGAAGGGCTGTGAAAATGGGAATTAACTTCGCTCCTGAATTTGCCTTCAACTGGGGAGAAAAAAGGATGGAATACAACAAATAATTTCACAATAATTACTAAGTCATCAATAGGGAGGAAAAAGGAATGGAATACAACAAAAAAAGGATGGAAAGTTTGGAAAATAGAGGCTGTCATAAAAGACAAAGGAAGTGGAAGCCACATGTGGCTTTACACTCCCCAAATCCCAGCATTCAGGAGAATGAGGCAGGAGGATTACTCGGCTATATAGAAAGACCCTGTCTCAAAAAGAAAAAGAAAACAATATAAAAGAAGTTAGAATTATTTAGTTTGAAAAAACACATAGGAAAAAATAATTAAGAGTTTAAAACCCTAATTTTAATGAAAGATAAAGGTGTTTCTATTATTACTGAAAGCAAAGCAAAGAGAAATGGGCAAAATTCCTGGAGTTATGCTATGAAATACAAAAATATCTCTTACTGAGAAATGTTAGGCATTTACACAGAGCAGCAAGGAGGATTCTGACTGGGGGACTCAGGAAGGTGCATAGCTGCTCTGGGAGGACAACGTACGGTGACAGAAGCAGCTGTGGCCATCGGAGGAGGCAGCCTGAGGCCCAGAGAACACGATGTGTGCACAGCCTATACAGAAGCTTGAGACAGGAAGCAGTAACAACAGCAGTGAAACTCGAGGAGTTGGGTACAGAAGCTTCTTGATAATCCATGAATATCAGTTACCAGCTTCAAATAAGAACTGGAAAGGATACAGACAACCATAAAATTCCTGTCCAATTTGGTTATAGACACGAAACCATATAGAGAAGAACCAATGTATTAAGTAATACTTAGGGTAAATTCAGCAAATCTGCATCAAGTCTTGAAAAGCGACTGTGAGTTTGAACTCTAATAAGGAAAAAATGGTATTAAACATTTTCCAAATATAATTTTTGCTTTGTTTTTTTTGAGACAAGTTCTTGTGATGTTGCCCAGGCTGGTCTTGAACTCCTGGACTCAATTGATCTTCCTGCCTCAGCCTCCTGAGTAGCTGGAAGTCTAGCAGCTTCAGATGAAACTTGTCTGGTATTGTTTTGAGACTGGACCTTACAGTGCAGCCCAGGCTGGACCTGGTTCATGATCCTCCTGCTTCAGCTTCCCAGGTGCCAGGAGGACAGTCTGTGTCACCATGCCCAGATACAATTTATAAAAGCAGACACCAAAAGAGTCAACAGTGTCATTTTAAGAGCCACTGTGTATTTTTATAATTCAAAAAGCTATAGAGTTGAGGTATAGCTTAGTGGTAGAGCACTTGCCTAGTATGCACAAGGCCCTGGCTTCAATCCACAGCACTGCAAAAAAAATTACAAAAATGCTTATAATGTGCAATCAGAACATTTTCAGGACAAATGGAAAAAGTTACAGAAGTGGGAAAGGAAAAGAAACTAAAACTGACCAAGTGGATATTATATACTAAACATTATTAGGCCATTTAAAAATCCTGTCCACATTGGTATGATATCTGGCACTTGCTTGAAAATAATCCAAAGAGAAGTCAGGAAAAGGGGTCTGGATAAAATGAGATTTAATTTAAACTAATAACTATTAAAGTTTAGTGATGAGAGCATGAATGGTCATTTTATTATTGTTTATCTTTCTATAAAATTTTCCATTATTTGAAAATCATTTAATCTATATAATGTGAGAATAAGTGGGATGTGTTTGTACATTTGTGAATGAATATGTGTTTAATCTCTACAGAATAGAAATGACTTCAACGTAACTCTGTAAATGAGACAGATATAGGCCCATCAATTATAAAAACCCTGAACAAAAGAGTAAACGTGCCGTGTGTGCTGCTTCACACCTATAATCCCAGCTACTCTGGAGGCAGAAGCAAGAGGATTGTGAGTTCAAACTGGATCAGGCAAAGTTAGCAAGACCCTACCTTAAAAATAAAATAAAAATATTCAAATGGTAGGGCACTTGCCTAGCAAATGCAAGGCTCTGGGTTCCATTCCTGAAAAAAAAAGAAAAAGAAAGAAAAGAAAAAAAAGAGGAAATGCATACGACAAGTTGGAAACATGAAAAGGAGGTGCAGATTCAGAAGAGCAGGAAAAATATAAGCACAAAGAAATGTTAACAGGACAGAAGAATGTGGAGAGAAGGTAGCAAGCACAAGGCAAGAAAAACTATGCTCAAGCAAAGGGAAAGGAAAGGTATTTCTTGAGTGGTTACTGTGTTCTAAGACCTGTTGTCAGGCATTTTACATCATCTCATGATCCCCACAGCAATTTGTAATCTGGATGTTATTATACTTAATGTACACAAGAGGAAATGAGAACTCACAAAGGTCAGATAATATACAAATGATCAGAAGATGCCAAATGATTCAAAGCCTCTTTTCCCTGATGCCCACGTTTGTCTTGCATTGCACAGTAGTGCAATTTCCCAAGCAACCATGCTAAATGTGCATCAAAATCTTTGCTTGAAGAGGCTGGGGAAAATGGAAGGAATACATACTCCAAGAAGGAAGAAAGAGAGAGACAGAGAGAAAGAAATAGAAACAGAGAGACAAAGGCAGAGAAAGAGAGAGAGAGAAAAAAATTGATTTAACTTTGTGATGTCAGTATATCCAGGTTGGTAGGGAAGTTTAAAGAGGGTATGTAGGGGAAATACATTTAACTAAAGTGGAGATTGGAGTAGAACTAGCCAGGCAAAGCTGGAAAAATGTTTCAGAATAGAATTAGCAAGAATAGACCCATGGAGGTAAGAGGAGAATGAAAGAGTTGAACTTCAGGCTGATCAATATTCAATCAGTGATTTAATAAATAATTACCAAGGGCCTGCTTCTTACGAACAGCCACGCACACAGCAGTAATCAAAACTGAATAGTCCCCACTTTCATGGAGCATATACTTTAGTGAGGGAGACAGACATTATAAGAATGACACAAAATGTGATTGCAAACTGAGAAAAGATTTGTGAAGGAAAGGTACAGAGTGCCTGCCTAAGAGAGGACCTTCCTAGGGGTTGGTGGTGTGATCAGGAATGCTTCCCAGGGAAAGTGACACTGACATTGCTTTGAAAGGTATCTTGTCCCCGGCCCCTTCCTGTCTTTCTCTGCTTCCTGGCTGCCATGAGGTGAGCAGTTTTCCTCCACTGTGCCTTTCCACATGATGTTTCTACATTGCCTAAGAACAATGCAACCAGCTGACCATGGAATGAACCTTTGAAACTGTGAGCCAAAATAAATCCTTCCTCTCTTTAAAGTTTTCACAGGTATTTTGTCACAGCGACAAAAAGTGACTAATACAGTATGGGTTAGTATTGCTGTACTTGGACTTTGCAAATCATCTGTGGAATTGGGAGGCTCCCCTCCTAGTAATGTCCCAGTAGAGTCTGGGTAATCTGCATTTTTAACAAGGGGGAGTGTTTCAGGTGTCCTCAGATCATGTCTAAGGAAACAATGGGTTAAGAGGCTGGCTAAAAACAATGGACAAATTAACTCATAGAGAAAATTTCTTCAGGCTGGGTATGGTGGTACAGAGCTATAATCCCAGCTACAATGGAGGCAGAGGTAGGAGGATCGAAGTCTGAGGCTAGCCCTGGGCAAAAAGTGCAAGAACCTATCTGAACAATAAACTAAAGCAAAAAGGGCTGGAGGCGTGGCTTAAGTGGTAGAATACTTGAGCCTAGCAAGTGCAAGGCCCTGAGTTCAAACCCCAGTACTGCCAAAGAAGAGAAAATAAAAAGAGAGAGAGAGAAAGAAAGAGAGGGAAGGAAGGAAGGAAAGAAAGAAAGAAAAGGAAAAGCAAACCTCAGATCTCTCTATTCCCATCATTCCAACTTACACAGTGGGTCTAGATGTAAAGATATTTTTGTTTTGTTTTATTTTTTGGGTTTGTGTGTGTGTGTGTTTTGTTTTAGTATTTCAGGAAAATAAAAATCAGCTTAGAGAGACAAGTAAGAAAAGAGTGGCAAAGACAGGTCACACCAATAGTTTAAAAATATAGTATTAACTACACTGGACAACACCAGACACAAACTACTTGTCACCTTACCTTTAGCAGAAGAGGAAAATTACTCTGCAGAGAATCAGTCACACCATTTTCATACAATTTCTTCCTCATGTGGTTTTCACTCACATTTCCTGCACCCGACTGATACCTTAGTAAGGACTTTAGCATAGTTTCAAAAGGGTCCGCTGAAACAGATTAAATATTTCTAAATCAAAAATAATTGACCAAAAGAAAATAATGTCCATCAAGAAATCAAAACAGTCAGGTAGGTAAAGAATGATAGCTAGGAGCACAGCAGTTCTTTTCACAGCTCCAATATTTTCTAAATATAAACAGTTGAAGAGTGAATGAAAGTTAGCAAGAATGTAATATCCTGACTCAGAATTCCATTATAAGTCATGAATACTTGCATAAATTTTCTACCTACATGACTATATCTTTGAATTAAAAAAAAAAATAGCCAGTGGGCTAGCAGTGTGGCAGTCAGTGAGACTCCATCTCAATGAAAAAGCTGGGCATGGTGATGTTCACCTGTCATCCCAGCTATGCAGGAAACTTAAGTAGAAGGATCGCTATCCAGGCTGGCCTTGGGAAAAAACCAGAGATCCTCCCTGAAGAATGACTAAAGCAAAAAAAAAAAGGCAGGTGGTGTGTGACTCAAGCAGTTAGAGCACCTGCCCAGCAAGTGCAAGGTCCTGAGTTCAAACCTTAGTACCACCAAATAAAAGCCCATTGCACTAATTTTAAGACAAAATGGATAAGTCTAAATGTAGATGTCAAGTATTCAAGTATTCTAGTTAAAATCAACTAAGTTCAATATTTTTTCTTTTCTCCTTTTTCTTAAAGTATTTCTTTAATGTCTATATTGTTCATACACACACATTGAGACAAGACACTAAAAACAATTCAAACAACATAGCAAACTACAAAGAAAGCAACAATTCCTCCTAAATCTCACCAGAGATATTCACTGTTAACATTAGAGATTTTTTTTATCATTGTCATTTCTTAAGAGACAGAAAAATCTGCCATATTTCACCAATGTCTGCATTTCCTTCTTTTAGAGCACTTGTCTTCGTCCATTGCTGTAGTCATTTGAGTGATGTTTATGTGAGTCCCTCCCCTCACTACTTGGGCTTACACTGGAATGTCCAGAGGAAGAGAGACTATCTGGTGTTACTTGCTTTACACGCTGACAGAGCCCTCTTTTCACAGTGTGCAGAGTTCAGTAATTAAAATCAGCATAATCCTGAGGCAGACTGGTTCCCAGTCCCAGCTCCACTACCAAATAGTTGTGGGATCTTGGGCAAAATGACTTAACCTCTCTGCACCTCCACTTTCTCTTCTGTGACACAGAGATGTGTAGAACCTACTTCACAGTTTTCATGAGGGTTAGATGAGTTAATATTTGTAAAGAGCTTAGACTGGTGCTGGCATATAATAATTGTTATGGTAAGTATTTGATAAACAAGATAAAGCCATATCATCCTAGTAAGGGCTGAAAGTATTTATCCAATCATTAATATTTAAGTTGTCTCAATTTTTTATTATACATGTTAATAAGAATTTTTTCCCATTTATGTGATTATCAACTTATAAATTCCCTAAAATGTTATTACACCATCAACCTTCACTTCAAAAAACTTTATAGAACTTTTACATTCCACCTCCCCAGTCCTTCATCAATGATGAATTTTTGACTATTTTTTATCTCTTCTAACCAGGAAAAAAAAAAATCTCAGTTTTATTCACATCCAATGGATTATTAGTGAGGTTGAAATCTTTTTACTTGTTTACTGCCATTTACATTTCCTCTTTCTTAATTATCTTGTTTTTGCCCATTTTTCTACAAGAACATTTTATTTTTATTTTCTTATTAGTTTTTATTTTGAAGTACAAGATTTGTACTTCCTCATTTGTACCTTTGAATTCATAGCACTTCAAATACATATATCTAATATAGTTACTTATAGATATATATATATTGCATATATAATATGGGTGGTATATAGTTTTCTCAATTCTTTTAAACTTTTTCATGGTACCTTTTTATTTAACTGAAAAAAAAAAAATGGGAGCTGGGTGCTGGTGCCTCACGCCTGTAATCCTCGCTACTCAGGAGGCAGAGATCAGGAGGGTTGAGGTTCAAAGCCAGCCTGGGCAAATAGTTCAAGAGACCCTATCTTACAAAAACACATCACAAAAAAGGGCTGGTGGAGTGGCTCAAGGTGTAGGCCCTGAGTTCAAACCCCAGTACTGCATTAAAAAAAAAAGAAAGAAAGAAAATGGGACTGGTGGAGCAGTTCAAGTGCCTAGCAAGCAGGAGGCCTAAGATCAAACCCCAGTACCACAAAATAAATAAATAAATAAATAAATAAAATGATCAGTTACCACACAGTATATATAGTAATATGTGGTCAGCATTTTCCCATCTCTCTTTCATCCTTTTTCAAGGTTTTTATTATTTTTTTTATTGTGCTGAAAACCCAAAAGTTTTTATAATTCCTCATTTTTCCTTTTTGGTGGTACTGGGGTCTCATGCTTGCTAGGCAGGCACTCTAACACTTTTAGCCACTCCCCAACTAAAAAAATTTCTTTTGTAAGGATGCTAGGCAAGTGTTCTAACAATGAGCTGAATTTCTAATCCTGAAAGTTTTTATTTTTCCATTAGACAAGTCTACCTACCTTGGGCTTTCTGGCTCTTAGATCTTGTGTCATTAGAAGAAAGGATTTATTTCCATTTGCCCTTGCCAAAAGCAAGGTTTGATTTTTTTTTCTCCTTTTATTTTATCTCTTTTACATTTACTTACATGTGTACACATTGTTTGTGCCACCTCCCCTTCAACCTCTCCTACTCCCCCCTCTGTTCTGCCCTCTTCTCCAATTTCCAATATATATATATTTAACCATTCTTTAATCATTTGGCATTTATTTTGATATTTAAAGGCAGGGATTAAGATTTATTTTTTCCAAGCCTAATCAGTTTTCCTAAAAATATTTATTACCTTTATGCTGTTATAAAAATACTACCTTTATCATATGTACTTGGTTTAGCTTCTTAACTATTTACTCCTTCTACTCCATTAATCTGTCCAATCCTATTATGGTGCAAAATTCTTTAAATTTATCTATTTTTATAATATTCTGTACTATCTGGTGGTAAACATATTTCTCTGATTAATATTCTTTTTTTTTTCCTTTCTCTTTTATTATTCATATGTGCATACAAGGCTTGGTTCATTTCTCCCCCCTGCCCCCACCCCCTCCCTTACCACCCACTCCGCCCCCTCCCTCTATCCCCCACCAATACCCAGCAGAAACTATTTTGCCCTTATTTCTAATTTTGTTGTAGCGAGAGTATAAGCAATAATAGGAAAGAACAAGGGTTTTTGCTGGTTGAGATAAGGATAGCTATACAGGGCATTGACTCACATTGATTTCCTGTGCGTGGGTGTTACCTTCTAGGTTAATTCTTTTTGAACTAACCGTTTCTCTAGTACCTGTTCCCCTTTTCCTATTGGCCTCAGTTGCTTTAAGGTATCTGCTTTAGTTTCTCTGCGTTGAGGGCAACAAATGCTAGCTAATTTTTTAGGTGTCTTACCTATCCTCACCCCTCCCTTGTGTGCTCTCGCTTTTATCATGTGCTCATAGTCCAATCCTCTTGTTGTGTTTACCCTTGATCTAATGTCCACATATGAGGGAGAACATATGATTTTTGGTCTTTTGGGCCAGGCTAACCTCACTCAGAATGATGTTCTCCAATTCCATCCATTTACCAGCGAATGATAACATTTCGTTCTTCTTCATGGCTGCATAGAATTCCATTGTGTATAAATACCACATTTTCTTAATCCATTTGTCAGTGGTGGGGCATCTTGGCTGTTTCCATAACTTGGCTATTGTGAATAGTGCCGCAATAAACATGGGTGTGCAGGTGCCTCTGGAGTAACAGTCTTTTGGGTATATCCCCAAGAGTGGTATTGCTGGATCAAATGGTAGATCGATGTCTAGCTTTTTAAGTAGCCTCCAAATTTTTTTCCAGAGTGGTTGTACTAGTTTACATTCCCACCAACAGTGTAAGAGGGTTCCTTTTTCCCCCGCATCCTCGCCAACACCTGTTGTTGGTGGTGTTGCTGATGATGGCTATTCTAACAGGGGTGAGGTGGAATCTTAGCGTGGTTTTAATTTGCATTTCCTTTATTGCTAGAGATGGTGAGCATTTTTTCATGTGTTTTCTGGCCATTTGAATTTCTTCTTTTGAGAAAGTTCTGTTTAGTTCACTTGCCCATTTCTTTATTGGTTCATTAGTTTTGGGAGAATTTAGTTTTTTAAGTTCCCTATATATTCTGGTTATCAGTCCTTTGTCTGTCTGATCAATATTCTTTAGTTAGATTCTTCCTAGCTACTTGTGTATATTAACTCTTCCAGATGTACCCTGGAACTATTTTTTCAGGTTCCTTGAAAAAAATCCTGTTGTAACTTACATTGTTATTATATTATATATATCTATAAATTAAAGAAAAAAAATCCATAATTTTACAACACGGTATCTTATTAAATGAGGTAATAAAGACTTCAGCACAATGCCTAGCACATTGCATGAAGCACTTAATAACTATTAGTAATTCCTATCCAAGAACAAGGTATAGTTATTAATAGACATTAGTTCTTCAAAGATAAGGATCAGCTAATCAAAAAGAAAACTTAACTTACATGTCTTATTGGGGTTGATATGGTGCTTCAGTACATCGACAGTGCCCAAACTAACCACAAGTCGTCTGCCAAACCAGAAAGAAACCACAGGCCCATATTGTTCATGCAAATTAACCAGGAACTCGTGCAAACTTCCACTGTTCACAATGTCTGGAAGATTACCATCTCTGATAAAACAGCAATATTTAACAAAAAATTTTTAATTAACTTGAAAAAAATCAGAAAAAACATAGTTGACTCTAAATTAACTATACTAACACGACACTAAGGGTTCATGAAATTCAAATGAATGCAAAATCCAAAACTCAATTATATTCACCTTCTCACTATGCTTCCATACTTATACTTTAGATATGGATTTTTCTGAGAATTTTGAGAATTCATAACACTTCAATAGGAAATAAGAAAGCAGCACAAGGAACATCTGACAAGAGTCTACTCAACGTCTATGCCACTTCATTCTGCTATAGCAAGAATCAGAATGATCAGGCCAGCTGTTGCAAGTTTTTCCTTCTTTCCTCCTATCTTAATTCTGTCCTTACAAGTGAAAGCAACTAATGGTTTGGGTTTATACAGCCCTCTTTCAGTTCTTAACAAGATTTAGGTTGTATGCCCAGAGGTAAATTTAATAAGTAAATGAGTAATCTACAACCATGGTTCAGGACTAGGGATGTAGCTCAGTGGTAGAGCACTTTTGTAGTAAGAGGAAGGTCCTGGGTTTTACCCCTAGCACTATAAGACAACAGCAACAAATATTATATATATGGCTTAGTTCTGACACCAAAAATGAAGAATTAACTTTATTTCATTAAAAAAATAAATTACTTACTTTTCTTCAGTTGGTGTAATCCCTGGAATTCCTGAAGCTTGTCTGGAAGCCTTAAGAAAAAAACAGTTTAGTACAATGAATTATGTATCTCACAAGTCAGATGTGTTTTATCAAGACATTTGCAGGACCCTAAACAATGTTTTACCAATTCAGTTGAATTTAAGGAATTATTTGTATGTTAAAATATAAAAGCTATGGGTTCTTTGTGTGAAAAAGAATTACCTTAATATTCTTCTCCATGTCAATTTTTAAAAGTATCCAAAGAATTTATTATCTATACTACATTAGTACCTATTAAGCACATTTTTCTTTGTTCTGAGTCTACATATAGTGCCAGCTGGCTTGACTTAAAAAAAAAAATCAATGTCTGATGAATGATCTGGTGTGTAAATAAATAAATAAATAAAATTAAGTAAATAAAAATTAATGTTCAACTTATAATGCTTTCATTCTTGAAAAATTATGTTCTTCCTAGTTAAAGAATGTAGCAAAGTCAGGCGTGATGGCTCATACCTGTCCCAGCACTTGGGAGGCTGAGGTAGGAGGATCTGGAGTTAAGGCCAGTCTGGGCTACATAGTGAGACTTTGTCTCAAAAAGTAAAAACAAGCCAGGTGCTGGTGGCACACACTTGTAACCCTAGCTGCTCGGGAGGCAGAGCTCAGGAGGATAGAGGGTAGAAGCTAGCCCGGACAAATAGTTCTCAAGAACCTATCTCAAAAATACCCAACAACAAAAAAAGGCTGGTGGTAGAGCATCTGCCTACCAAGTATGAAGACCTGAGTTCAAATCCCAGAAAAAAAAAAAAAAAGCAAACGTGATTTACCAAAATACAGCATGATTGCCATGGTCTCAATGTTTGAGTTCCCAAAATTCACATGTTAAAACCTAATCCCCAATGTGATGAAACTATTAATTGGACTTGTGGGAGCTAATTAGGCTGGGAGGGCACAGACCACACGAAAAAGATTAGGAGTAAATATATATTAATTTTTTTCTTTGGTGGGATTGAGGTTTGAACTCAGGGCTTCATACTTGCAAAGCAGGTACTCTACTGCTCAAGCCACACCTTCAGTCCATTTTTGTTTGGTTATTTTGGAAATGGGGGGGTAGTCTCTCAACTGGCTTTGAACCATGGTCCTCTCCTTCTCAGTCTCCCAAGTAGCTGGAATTACAGGTAGGTATAAGCCACTGGTGTCAGGTTTAAACAATTCTTAAATAATAAATTATACTTATAGAAAAAACCCTGAATATTCAATGTTAGAATTCAGAATTTTGTCACTGATTTTGACTAGTACTAATCAGAGTTTTATCTATTTAGCATTATGCCTTTTTTCTACTTAGCATTATATAACTGAATACTTACTTGGACATTTTGTCATGTCAGAATTGTTTAACCATTTTCCAACTATATTATAAAATATCTGTCTTGCTTCTTTTCTTTCTTTCATTTTATTATAAGTAATGTTATGAAAGTCTTTATACAACTTTTCCTTTTTTCCTCTGTTCCCCTCCCCATTTGGGGCACAGGCCCCCAAAGAGAAATTATGGGTTGATGATGGTACTAATTGAAGAGTTTTACAGTCTCCACTAAATGTTAAGAGAAATTATGGGTTGATGGAACTAACTGAAGAGTTTTAACAGTTTCCACTAAATGCTACAAAGTTGCCATTAGACAACAGCTTGTATAACTTGTATTTAAGTGATGACAATGAACATTATAATGTATAATTTTGTTGTGCAAATACTGTCAAGTTTAATATTAAAAGGAACAGCCTCATGTTTTTATTTTTATTTTTATTTTCATTTTTCTTTTATTATTCATATGTGCATACAAGGCTTGGTTCATTTCTCCCCCCTGCCCCCACCCCGTCCCTTACCACCCAGTCCGCCCCCTCCCTCTCCCCCCACCTCAATACCCAGCAGAAACTATTTTGCCCTTATCTCTAATTTTGTTGTAGAGAGAGTATAAGCAATAATAGGAAGGAACAAGGGGTTTTGCTGGTTGAGATAAGGATAGCTATACAGGGCATTGACTCACATTGATTTCCTGTGCGTGGGTGTTACCTTCTAGGTTAATTCTTTTGATCTCACCTTTTCTCTAGTTCCTGTTCCCCTTTTCCTATTGGCCTCAGTTGCTTTAAGGTATCTGCTTTAGTTTCTCTGCGTTAAGGGCAACAAATGCTAGCTAGTTTTTTAGGTGTCTTACCTATCCTCACCCCTCCCTTGTGTGCTCTCGCTTTTATCATGTGCTCATAGTCCAATCCCCTTGTTGTGTTTGCCCTTGATCTAATGTCCACATATGAGGGAGAACATACGATTTTTGGTCTTTTGCAGCCTCATGTTTTTAAAAAAGATAACATCAATGGTATAAAACATTTTAACTTTTTTTCCTTAGGCTAAAATTATTAATGGCTGAAACAAGTTTACTGATTTCTCTTTGAACTGATAATGTTCATCTATTGCCACTTCCTTCTGAAATCCCAGTAAAATGAAAGTGAAGAAATAAGGAGGAAACAAGAATAATGAGAATGAAAGGAGAGACAATGATTAACTGTGTTAAGAGGGACTAACTGAGAGTTGAGAATCCCCCTCTTGGGGTCTGCAGAGGAAGATTCCTACAAAGGGCAATGAGATTTGTAGTGTAAGAAGTAGAAAGGCAGGATGAGACCAAGGGTTATGGTTTTAAAAAAAAGAGGACAAATAAATGTTTTGGTTTGGATAATGAAATGTCCCCAAAGGCTTGTGTGTTGAAGTTGTGGTCCTGCAGCAGTTCAGAGGTGACTGGATCATGAGGGCTCTAACCTCACCAACCGGTTAATCCATTGATGAATTCATAGCTGGAAAGATTCCCTTCATTTCCCTTTATAGCACAACTCCTATGAAGAGTTGTCTATACTTGATATCCCTTCAATCTGCTCCTTCTCAAAAAGTTTTTTGCTGGTTCCTTTTCGTCTCCTGAACCTCTAAACACTGGAGAGTCCAGGGCTTGGTCCTTAGGGCTCTTCTCTCCTGTATCTAGATTCCCCAGGAGATAACAATGAGTCGCCTAGACTTACATACCATCTATACACTGATAACTCCCTGAATTATATCTGCAGTCTCACCCTTCCCTTAAAACTCAAGATATATCCAGTTATCTTATCCACATCTCTACGTGGATGTTTAACACACATCTCAAACCTGGCATACCCAAAACCTAACTTCTAATCTTTCTAAATCACCTTCTCTATTATTCATCTTTCCAGACAAGAGGCTGAAAAACAAGTGGTTACCTTGCCGTCTCTCTTATACTCATATTTCACATCAAGCCATTGGGAAATCCCACTGGTGCATGATCTTCACAATAGCCTAGTTCCAGTTCCCCTCACTTCTGCCATCACGCCCATAGTCCAAACCACTACCATCTCTCACCAAAATGATTACAATAGCCTCCCAAACACTCTGTCCACCTCCACCTATTCTCAAGCACTGAGTCCATTCTTAACATAGAAGAATGATTCTTGTCAAATTTATCTACTAAAATTAATTTTTGAGACATAATCTCACTATGTTGCCCAGGTTGGCCTCCAACTCTTGATTCTTCTGCTTCAGATTCTTAAGTAGCCCACACCACATGCCCAGCGTTCAAATTAAATTCTGATTCTCTTAAACTTAAAACTGAAAATGTCACTCATTTGTCGGGCTATATAGTTAGAAACAATCTCCAAACAAAAACAAAAACAATCCCTCCCCCCAAAACACTAAACAACAAACAAGACCTGCAGTCTGTGCAAATCGTTTAGTTTCTCAGATGGTAAAATGCCCTGAAGTTCGGGAGTGTGTAGCTTTGAGACCCCAGGCTAACCCATTTCCGGGCTCTGAAAAGAACACCGCAGGTGTATCGCCATCACCAGGGATGCACTTGGGTGGTTCAGCTACTTTTCAGCTTTTGCCATGAAACCAGTTGCTTTGTGGACCTTGTTTCAGGGATGACCCCTCGTCCGCTAACTGTCCAGTTTGGAGGCGGGCGGGGAAAGGAGGGGCCTCTGGGAGGCACAGCAGCCACGTCAGGCCCACAGCCAGGCGGCGCCTTACACGTGTCCACCCGCCTGAGGCCTGGCGAGAGTCGCTGACCTCGAGCACTCAGGACTCCAGCAATGCCAGCGACGAGGGCAGGATGACCACGCGATATGCTGGGGCAATTCGGGGAAAGGCGCCTCCGGCCAGACACACTACACAGCAGAATCTGGGTTTGGCGGCGTTATTGCACAAAGTCACTCAAAGCACTGGAAAGCCACCCATGAGGCTAACCGCAGGGACCAGCCTCGGCCCCCTACGGCCGCCGGCGCAGCTGGACCGCTCGCTGGGACGCAGGCGCCACGTGACTGGGGCGCGGCCCCACGGGGAAGCCCCGCCCCGCCCCTCGGGCCCACCCCTCTCCTCAGGGCCCTCCCTCCCCCCCCCCGCCGCCTGGCCACGCCCTTCTCATTGGCCTGGCCCCGCCCCTCCCCTCTGCCCCATTCCTGCGTCCCACTCCTCTCCTCGGCCCCGCCCCTCGGCCTGACCCCCTCCCTTCGGGTTCCCTTCTCCCCTCGGCCTGGCCCCGCCCCTCGGCCCCATTCCTCAGACCTGTCCTGGTCCTCGGCCCCACCCCTCCCCTCGGGTCCGCCCCTCGAGCCCGACTCCTCGGCCAGCGGCCGAGCCCCCAGGGCCCACGCGGAGTTTACCGGGTAGAGGTAGAGCACCGCTCCCACCAGCGCCAGCAAGAATGTCACGGCGAAGATCGCGAAGTCCAGCATGGCTCTTCCGCCCGCGGAGCCACGTCTCGATCCTGTGCTCGGGCAGCGGCGCCCCGGCCTGGCCCGGCCCGAGGAACCCACCGGGCGGAGGCACCCGCGCCTGCGGGCGAATGGGCGGCGGGGGGCGTGCCGAGGCCGGCGGCGGGCGCACGGGGAGAGCAATGGATCGCCGAGGCCCCGGGCACCCAGTTGCTGGCTGGTCTAGAAACGTCAGGTGCTAGCATTGCTCAGCCCCAAGCAACGGTTTTTCCAGTGGATGTAAGACGAAAAGCTGGAAGCCAGTGGTTCTCAGTGTGGTCAGGGGACCAGCCGCATCCCCGTCGCCGGGGACTGTCGCTTCCCACCCAGGCCTCCTAGTCAGACTCGGGCGGGGGTTGGGCACAACGATCTGGGTCTTAACAAAACCTGAGGGATCCCGCGTAACCACGCTTAGATTGAGTAGAGTCACTGAGCTAAGCTCACCTAACCCGGACAGCACTTTGAAGGACGTGCCTTGCTTCTCAGGACAGAAGTACGCCAATAAATGTCATCCTGTGACAGTGGTGACAAAGGCGGCAGACTGTTCAATGGAGGGTAGGATTCCTGGCTCCTTAGCGCTCGGATCTTCAATAAATTCCTTGAATTTTTAAGCTTCTATTTCCTTCTGTGTAAAGTAGTGAAAATAATACAGAGAGTGTTGTTTATAGTATTAAATGAGGAGTCAGGCGCCGGGTGGCTCACGCTATTTGAGAGGCTGAGATCAGGAAGATCTCAGTTCAAGGCCAGCCCAGACAAATAGTGAGACACCCCAGCTCCAAAATAACCAGAGCAAAATGGGCTGGAGGTGTGGCTTACGCAGTAGAGCGCCTGCTTTCCAAGCTTATTCAAACCCCAGTCCCACCAAAAAATAAATAAAAAATAAAATAAAGGATAAATGAGATATTTTATAAAAAGCACTCAACAGTGCTCATGGCAAAAACTGAATGCGTGCTACTTCAGCATTCCCCATTGCTTACTCTGAGCAGAAAAATACTCTAGAACTCTTTTTCTATTTTACCTGACTCAGAAATTTTTATGTGTATGAGGTAAGACTTATTGCTACTTATTGGTACTGTATTTAGTGAAACCATCCTAAAACTACTTACAGATTTTTTTTTTTTTTTTTTTTTTTTGTGGTACTGGGGCTTGAATTCAGGGCCTTCACTCCACAAACCCTATTTTCATGAAGGGCTTTTTAAGGTAGGGTCTCGCGAAGTATTTTCTTGGGCTGGCTTTGAACCACCGTCCTCTTGATCTCTGCTCCTGAGTAGCTAGGATTACAGGAGTGAGCAACCGGCACCCATCTTTATTTATAGATTTTTATAGCTTTAATCTGAAGTATCACCAGTAGCAATTTGGCAAGGAAATTCATTCTAGATTTCATTTTAGAGCTTTCATGATAAATGAGTATTACATAAGCATGAAACATACATGATTAAAATGCTACATCTTTTGGCATCTATAACAAGTGTAATGAAATGTTGCACCCAATATTTCAATTGGCAGAAAACACAGGTTGTTTTTTGTTTTTTGTCTCGGCACTGGGATTTGAACTCAGGGTCTTGAATTTACTGATACTCTACCACTTAAGCCTAACCCATTTTACTTGAGTTATTTTTCTAATAAGGTCTTGCATATTTGCCTTCGCTGGCCTGGAACCACGATCCTTCTATTCACAATCCCTGCGATCCCAAAGCTGGGATGACAGATACACAACACCACACCCAGCTTTATTGTTTGAGATGAGGTCTCCCAAACTTTTTGTTTACCCTGGCCTCAAACAGAGATCCTCCCGATCTTTGCCTACACCCCCAACCCTGGCTTTTTTTTCAGTTTTGAGAAAGGGTCTGGCTTGTGCCCCAGGCCTGGACTTAAACTCACAAGCCTTCTGACAGCCTCAGAATAACTGGGATTTAAAGCATACACAGCCACACCCAGCAAAAATTGTACTTTTAACTCTGTGTATATAAATATTTCAGTCTGTCCAGTGGTTGAGTGCGTAGCATGTGCAAGGTCCTGGGTTCAATCCCAGCACCAAAAAGAAAAGACAAAAAAAACCCAAACCTAACTGTCCTGTGTGTTTCTTTTTTAAGTGTCTTCAGTGTCTTGTTTGGACTTTCAAACACATTTCCCATCAAAATGATGTTCTGCATCAACAGTTAACAAGATTGTCTTGTGGGGGTGTGGTAGGACTGAGAATTGAACTCAGGGCCTTCAGCTTTCTAGATAAGGACTGTACCACTTGAGCCACACCCTAGTTTCTTTTGCTTTTATTATTATTTTTTCAGATAGGGTCTCCCACTTTTGCTTTGGCCAGCCTCTACCTGGGATCCTCCTACCTCTGCCTCCTGAGTAGCTGGGATTATAGACATGCACCACCACACTCAGCTAACAAGAGTTTTTAAGTGCATAGTGTAGCTATATAACAATAACCTTTGGCACCAATCTTCTAGGATATCTGGATTCTTCTTTTAGTCCTAAATTGACCTGTACCCCTCAAAACATTGTCTATGTGAAAGAGACAGAAATTCCAGATGTGAGCAGGATATAACATTTCAGAATGTGACTCTCTAGCAGGGCTGAAATGTAGCCCAGTAGTAGAACACTACAGGGGAGGCCCTTGATTTGATAGCCAGCACCCCTAAAAACCATAACAAACAAAAAACTGTACATCTAGCTCCTCTTCCTGTGCTCTTCACACTTTTTTCCCAGGCATATATACTTTCACATACTTTTGTGTTGACATCCAAAACTTTTGTCCTGACTTTAATGCTGGCAGATTGTAAGTATTCACATTTTCAAATCATTATATCTCTTAAATATATAAAAGGAATTTAAAAATAATAGTGATGTGAAATTACTATCAGATTTTTTAAATATATCAACTATTTGTGAACACCTAAACATTTTCTCTGGTTCATTTTTCTGAGTTTTTTCCATTGCACTTAATAGAAATCTACCCTAATTTAAGTTTTTATCTTGACAGTAATGTTCACCTGGCATGGTGGTACATACCTGTAATCCCAGCTACTTGGGAGGCAGAGACAGGAGGATCGTGGTTCAAGGACAGACCAGGCAGAAGTTAGTGAGACCCTTACTCAGTGACAAACCTAAAGCCAAAAGGGCTGGGACTATGGCTGTAGTGGTCAAGTGCTTGCCTAGCAACTGGGAGGCAATGGGTTCAGTCTCAAGTAACCTCAAGAACATTTTCTTCATCACCTGTCATACTTCCTTTCAACCTGTACTTATGTTAAATTAAAAAATAATTTTCAATTCTGTGACTCTAAAATTCCTCAGTGTTTTTTAAACTTCTGCAAAATTTTAAAAATGTTTTAAAAATATTTGAATATTTAAGTAAAATATTTAAAAATTATATTTTATTTATTTTTTTATTATTCATATGTGCATACAAGGCTTGGGTCATTTCTCCCCCCTAAAATTATATTTTAAAACAAATATTTTTGAAATAGAACAAAGAAACCCCTTGCAATTGCTTTAAGTGGGGTGGGGAAGGGATTGAGGGAGAGAAATGATGGGGTGGTCTAACATGCACAATATAAGCCTAATCAAAATTGTCACTAAGAATCTCCCCCTGTATAATGAATATACCCTAATAAAAATTTTACAACAAAAATAAATAAAACAAATATTTTGGTCTGGGGGCATAGCTCATGTAGTAAAGCACTTGACTAGTGTGTGCAAGGCCCTGGGTTCAATCCCAGCACTGCGGAAAAAAAAAATCTCCATGATCAAAATAGCATTATAATTTTATTGTTACACAATGGATCAAAAACATAAATATATTACAGAATTTGTTAAAGTATTAAGCATAAGGCAAATTCTATTGGCAATGTACTTCCTGTCTGTCTGCTTCCTGTGTGCCATGAGGTGAACAGCTCTCCTCTACCACACACTCCTACCGCCATGATGTTCTGTCTCACCATGGGCAATGTAGCCAAGAACCATGGACTGAAACTTCTGAAACCCTGAGCCAAAATAAATCCCTTTCCCTTAAGTTGTTCTCGTAGGTATTTTTTGTCACAGAGACAAAAAGTAACTAACACAGTCAGAGAAGGGCAGTGTTGAAATTCCAAGAGCCTTTGAACCTCCCCTGTCTAGGGGAACTAACTTCTCTCACAAAAAATGTCTTTCAGAAACTTCTCTTGGGTCAGTTATATCACAAGGGAATGGCTGTTATCCTGAAGAAGAGCTCCCATTTCCTTTTAGCTCCAGGCCAATAAAGAGGGTTGAACCTATGTCAAGGAACAGAATTGCCAGTTTGGTTCCTAGAGGAAATATCACATAACAGTGGCACTGCCAGAGAAAGGAGACAGGTAATGGAAAGTAACAGGGTGGAGTAATTTATCACTGACATTGTCTATCAACTCATAGTGATAATGAAAACCAGAAGACATTTAGCTGGTTCTGTTATTGTTTTAGAATCCTGAACCTACCATGCCTGGCCTTCAGAACACATAAAAGGAGCAGTAAGTACAGTCTTGCTAATTTGTTTCAGAGGGAATCTGGGTGAAAGGAATAGGAGGTCTCAGCGGGCCCCAACCCCCTTGTTGGAGAAACCAGTACCAAACACCCCATGTAGATAAGATAAGCAATGCGGCAGGGCTCAGTTAGGGCATATAGAATGTGGGGAATGTGAGCGGGGGGTACATGCAAGATGTGAAGTACGTGCAAGATGTGAGGTACGCGCAAGATGTGCTCTGCCTGCTTGCCCAATGTTGATAACGAAAATATGCACGCCACCGCGGTCTATATAAGATTTCCCCTAAAGAGGCTCAGGGTCGTGTTTTTCCTAACCGGTCCTGCGTGTCTGTGTGGGAGCTCGACCCTGGCTAGCCAGCCCAATAAACTCTGCTTTGTAGATTGCATTCACGCCTGGCTCTCTGTCTCTCGGGGGAATAGGATTCCGGGTCCTAACATTTGGAGGTCCCACCGAGATTTTATTTTCTCGAGAGACAGAAACTGCCTGCGAGAAAGCAGGGGCGATCTCAAGTCCTAGGCATTGGGAGGGGATCCCAGACCCTCATTTGGAGGAACTTGAGTGTTCCATTTGGGCCGCGGCGGGGATTTGGCCAATCCCCAGGGAGATTCATTCTGGGAATCTCGCAAAGAGGACCACAGGGTCCTATTGGGAGAGGCTTTCCTCTCATTTGGGCTCGAGCATTTTAGGAACCCTGGCGCCAGGTGAAGAACTAATTGAACTAGTCGACCGACCACCCGTCAAGTGGACGCCTTTCGGCCTGATATCCCAGTTGGACAGTGAGGAGGTTGAATGGGGTGCGCACCAGTGTGAGAGAAGGACCGGTCCGAGCGAGTGCTGGAGAGTGTTTTGTGTGTGTGGAATTATTGTTGTCTTCACCCTTTTTGTTCTCTCTCTCTTGGTGTTTGATTCTCCTTCCACAATGGGACAGGGACAAACAACCCCAAAGTCTTTGATCCTTTCTCACTTTTCAGAAGTTAAAGAAAGGGCCTTAAATGCGGGTCTGGTCATCAAGAAAGGTAAGTTTGACACCTTTTGTTCTACAGAGTGGCCCACCTTTGGAGTCGGGTGGCCCATTCAAGGTTCCCTCTCCCTAGACATGATCACTAAGGTTAAAGCAGTCATTTTTCAGCCAGACAATCGAGGCCATCCAGACCAAGTTCCTTACATTTTGGTTTGGGAGGATCTGGTGAGGAACCCTCCCCCTTGGTTAACAGTTTTTCTGACCCACCCCTCCAGTTCAGCCCTCGGGGCTAAAACCCCAGTCACACCCGCCTTGGTCATAAAGGAGGAGGAAAAACTTCCTCTTCCCACCTTGACCGGTCCTCAAATTAGGGCATCTCCTTCACCATCTCCGGTCTTACCAGAGAGTTCCCCCCTTTACCCATCCCTCGCAGGGGCAGAGGAAGATCGGCCGCCTCCATATATGACTCCCCCTAGCCAAGCCAGTGCCCCGGAGGAGGAAATTTCCTCATCCTCCTCAACAGGACTGGCAGCAGGAGGAGGAATGGGTCGAAGACTTCGCCCCCGAGGGATCCGGGAAAGGGAAGGGGAAGACGGGCCCCCCTCATCAACACAGGGGGAGGAAACTGTCCCTACACTTCCAGTCCGGATGGTGGGCCAAGGGGGACCGGGAGGAGGGCAACAGTTTCAGTACTGGCCCTTCTCCTCCAGTGATCTATATAACTGGAGGACGCAGAACCCGCCCTTTTCTGAAGACCCCAAGTGTCTCATAGATCTCTTGGAGTCCATCATGCATACACACCGTCCCACTTGGGATGACTGTCATCAGCTGCTCAATACTCTTTTTACGACGGAGGAACGAGAGCGCATCCTCAACGAAGCAAGGAAGAACGTCTTGGGGGATAATGGGAGACCCACAACTCTCCAACCGGCCATAGACGAGGCTTTTCCCCTACGCCGCCCTGATTGGGATTTCGGGACCGCAGAAGGTAGGGAGCGTCTTCGGATCTACCGCCAGACTCTTATGGCCGGTCTCCGAGCGGCCGCTAGAAGGCCCACCAATTTTGCAAAAGTGAAAGCAGTCGTTCAAAGGGAAAACGAAAGCCCGGCCGGTTTCTTAGAGCGCCTCTATGAGGCATACCGTCAGTACACCCCTATTGACCCTGAGGCGGACCTCCACTGGTCTGCTGTGGTACTCTCATTCATTAATCAGGCAGCTCCAGACATTAGGAGAAAACTCAATAAACAGGAAAACTTAGGGGAGATGACTATAAGGGAAATGCTACAGGTAGCGGAAAAGGTCTTTACCGCTAGGGAAACTCCAGAAGAAAGGGAGGAAAGACAGAGAAAGGAAGACAGGGAGGCCCAGGAGAAATTGAGAAAGGAGGACCGGGAGTTCCAGGCTAAGGAAAACCGAAAGCAACAGAGAGATAGCCCGTATTTTCCTAGCGGGTGTCCGGGACCAACCCAGGGGAGGGGGCCACGCCAGGACCCCGGATAAGGAACACTGTTTTTACTGTAAGGAAACTGGGCATTGGAAGAGAGAATGTCCTAAGTTAAAGGGAAGAAGAGGGTTTGGAAGGAGACCGGGGGAAAACAGGGAAAGGGAACGAGCAGTAGAGCAGGCCAGAGTCCTCCTAGCCGGAGAAGAGGACTGAAGGAGACGGGGCTCGGACCCCCTCCCCGAGTCCTGGGTAACAATACATGTGGAGGGGAAGCCGATGGGGTTCATGGTGGATACCGGCGCCCAGTATTCGGTTTTAAACAAGGCACATGGACCTTTGAACAAGGCACGAACAAGTGTTGTTCAGGGGGCCACCGGTACGCAGTTATGTACATGGACTACCAAAAGAAAGGTGAACTTAGGAAAACACCAGGTCACACACTCCTTCCTGGTTGTCCCTGAGAGCCCCGCTCCCCTGCTCGGACGGGACCTACTCACCAAAATAGGGGCCCATATCCATTTTGAACCAGATGGAATAATTGTGACTGATCGAGAAGGGAGCCCAATTCATGTCTTGTCCCTATCATTGGCTGACGAGCATCGTCTGTTTGAGAGTCAACAGGAACCAGGAGGGGACATGACTCATTGGGTAAAAAGATTTCCCACGGCCTGGGCAGAGACTGCGGGAACCGGTCTCGCCAATCACCTCCCGCCCGTAGTTATACAATTGAAGGCTTCCGCTCTTCCCATTCGGGTGAAACAGTATCCTATGCCTGAGGAGGCCCGAAGAGGCATAGCCCCTCATATCCACAGGCTAATAAAGGAAGGAGTACTGCGGGCTTGTCAGTCTGCCTGGAATACTCCTCTGCTCCCCGTCTGAAAGCCGGGAAGCGGGGACTATAGGCCTGTGCAAGACCTACGAAAGGTAAACGAGCGGACGGAGGACATTCATCCCACCGTTCCGAATCCCTATACCTTGCTCAGCCACCTACCCCCCTCGCAAGTATGGTATACAACCCTTGATTTGAAAGATGCTTTCTTCAGCATTCCATTGTCAGAAATTAGTCAGCCGCTATTTGCTTTCAAATGGCAAGAAGATGGGGGCCAATCCGGACAGCTCACTTGGACCAGACTGCCGTAAGGATTTAAAAACTCTCCCACCCTGTTTAATGAGGCCCTGAGCCAGGACCTGGAACCTTTTCGTCAGAGCCACCCACGAGTCACTCTATTACAGTATGTTGATGACTTACTGTTAGCGGCAGAAACCCGAGAGGAGTGCATCAAGGCTACTGAACACCTGCTAACGGAATTAGGTGAGCTGGGGTATCGGGCAAGTGCCAAGAAAACTCACATCTGTAAAAGGTCAGTGACATATTTGGGTTATCGGATTGCAGATGGGGCAAGATGGCTGACTGATGCCATGAAACAGACTATTCTGGCTATCCCATCCCCGACATCCACTAGGGGGGTGAGAGAATTCCTGGGCTCCGCGGGGTTCTGTAGACTCTGGATTCCAGGATTTGCGGAAATAGCCAGACCCCTATATGAGGCCACCAAAGAAGCTCCAGATTGGAGTTGGGGAGAGAGAGAACAACAGGCCTTTGATCAGCTAAAAGACGCTCTTTTGCAGGCCCCTGCCTTAGCCTTGCCAGATCCTACAAGACCATTCACTCTGTTTGTAGATGAGAAAAAGGGGGTAGCCAAAGGAGTCTTGACCCAAAAGCTAGGTCCCTGGAAGAGACCAGTGGCATACTTTTCCAAGAAATTAGACGCAGTAGCGGCAGGATGGCCCCCCTGCCTCCGCATCATAGCGGCCATTGCCGTGCTGGTGAGAGAAGCCGATAAACTAACCTTTGGACAGGCCCTCTGGGTAACGGCCCCTCACCCGGTGGAGGGAATCCTTAAACAACCCCCTGGGAAATGGATGACGAATGCCAGGCTCACCCACTACCAGGGGCTCTTGTTGGATTCCCCTCGGATCACATTCACAGATCCTGTAATCCTGAACCCTGCCACCTTGTTGCCTAACCCGGAACTGCAGACACCTGTCCATAACTGCAAAGAATTCCTCTCCGAAGTTACACAGGTACGGGCTGACCTAAAGGATACCCCCCTGTCCGGCTGCAAATTAAACTGGTACACGGATGGAAGCAGTTTTTTCCAAGATGGAGCCCGAAGGGCAGGGGCAGCTGTAGTCGACCAAAAAGGAAATACGGTATGGAGCAGCGCCCTCCCACCCGGAACATCAGCCCAAAAAGTGGAATTAATTGCCTTGGCAGAGGCCCTGGAGAGGGCAAAAGGAAAGCGAGTCAATATCTACACCGATAGCCGCTATGCTTTCGGTACCATCCATGTCCACGGGGCCATCTATCGCGAAAGAGGATTCCGCACAGCAGAAGGAAAACATCTAAAGAACCTAGCCGAAGTCCAGCGTCTATTAATGGCAGTGGAAAAACCGAAGGCAGTGGCAGTGATGTATGTCCCAGGCCACCAGTCTGCCAAGACGCCGGAAGCTGTTGGTAACAACAGAGCAGATCAAGAAGCAAAGAGAGTAGCAATGGTGAGTCCTCCCATGGAGACAGGGCAACCTTCCACGGTTGCGGCGATAGACGTGCCGGTCCCAGAGCTCCCTCCGCTACCCCCCCGACCAGAATACTCCACAGAGGATTTCACTTGGATGAGAGCCCACTCCCCCTTTGGAGAAGGGGAAGACGGATGGAAAAGTGACTTGGAAGGCAAGTTAATTCTGCCTGAAAAACTCGGACGATTCCTGTTGGCTAACTTACATAAGTCCACCCATTTGGGGCGGAGAAAATTACTAGACTTGTTGACATCTGCGCAGCTCCGATTTCCAAACCAGACCATAGCAGTCCGCCAAATTGTGGAAGATTGTGCCAGCTGCACAATCATGAAACCAGGACGAAGGGAGGGGCACCATACAGGTACTTGGGAATGGGGGAGGGCTCCGGGAAGAAGTTGGGAAGTGGATTTTACTGAGGTAAAACCGGGAAAGTTTGGGTACAAATATTTGCTGGTATTCATAGATACCTTTTCAGGCTGGGTGGAGGCTTTTCCTACAAAGAAGGAGACGAGTCAGGTAGTGGCAAAGGCTTTGCTAGAGGAAATCATACCCAGTTATGGGGTGCCCGAGGCAATTGGGTCAGATAACGGTCCGGCTTTTGTTAGTAAAGTCCTGCAGGGACTAGCCCAGACTATGGGGGCCAATTGGAAGCTACATTGCGAATATAACCCCCAGAGCTCAGGGCAAGTAGAAAGGATGAATAGGACACTAAAGGAGACCTTAGCCAAATTGGCCCTGGAGACTGGCGGTGATTGGGTGACGCTCCTTCCCTTGGCCATCTTCCGGGTCCGGAACTCTCCATATGTCCACGGGCTAACTCCCTTTGAGATCCTGTATGGGGCTCCACCCCCCATCATTCAGAGGACCTTAAGCCCGAGACTAGGTGATCTGGCCCCAAATTATCGTGTTACTCTACAGGCTTTAGCTAAAGTACAACAACAAATATGGCCCCTAATTCAAGCGTACCATACTGCAGAGAGGACCCCGAACACGGAGCATGGCATAGTCCTGGGGGATATGGTATGGGTTAAAAGACATCAGTCCAAAACCCTAGAGCCTAGATGGAAAGGACCTTATGTTGTACTGTTTACTACCCCTACCGCCCTCAAGGTCGACGGGATTGCAGCATGGGTACACCATTCCCATGTAAGACGGGCTCACCCTCCGGAGAAAAAACAGGAAAATTGGTCTGCACGGAAGCATCCAACAAACCCACTCAAGCTCCGGCTGATACGGGATGCTCCGAAAAACGAGAACACTCCAGATGCTCCGCAGCCCTCCTAGAATGGGATTATCACCTGGGTCCACTACACCCACATCAGACCGGCAGATCCGGTAGCTATGAAGAAAGGCTTCCTGCCAACAAGAAGGGTGTCCCACCACAAGGAAAATTTTTTCAAACTCAAACTTCATACTGGACCTCGGTAACTTTATTCCTTTTTCTAACCCTGTCCACCACTTGCTGGGGGCATACAAATCCACATCAACCTAAAACCTGACCTGGATGATTGTAGATGTATCCACAGGAGACATTCTTAACCAGACCTCCAAGGTGACCCCTCCCAGCACCTGGTTCCCAGAATTATACTTTGACTTAAGGGCCTTATTCACTGGCAGGGGACAATGGGATTTGCGCCAAAGTTACTTCTATGTCTGCCCCGCTCCCCAACCCAACCACAGAAAAAAATGTGGAGGAATCGCAGACTATTATTGTAAGTCATGGGGTTGTGAGAGCTCAGGGGATATATGGTGGCCACCCCCCAAACAGGGGGACCTTATTCAATTAAGTAGAGTCTCTCAATCTGGCATTACATACCACCAACCTAGACCTATAAATAAGGGATGCCCAACTCCCCCCAATTGTAATCCCATTATGATAAATTTCACTGATTTAGGAAAAAAGGCAATGAATTGGGAATTGGGTAAATCCTGGGGAGTCAGACTCTACAAAACAAATCATCCAGGAGCCCTTTTTACTTTGCGGCGTGTGCGACAACCAGTCTCTACTCTAACAATAGGCCCTAATAAGGTACTTAGGCCACCCTATGTAAAGCCACCTCCCCGACCTTCCACAGCTCATCACCTTCCCTCAACCATAGCCCGGGCTAATGTTACAACTCCAAGACCATCAGAAACCAGCCCTCCCCTGGTGAGGCCCAGTCTCATGACCGCATCTAAAGACCCCCTCTGGGAGCTAGTGGGTGCTGCCTTCCTGACGTTAAACCACACCAACCCTAACATGACTAACTCCTGTTGGTTATGTTATGATGTGAGGCCCCCATTCTATGAGGCAATAGGGCTAAACACCACTCACGATACCTCATCTGAGGAAAACCCTACTCAATGTTCCTGGGGAGACCGTAAGAGAGGTCTGACCATACAGCAGGTAAGCGGCCAAGGAACCTGCTTAGGAAAAGTGCCAAAGAACAGACGGGACTTATGTACTGTTATTAACGCCAGTTCTACCTGGGAAAATGCTATTAAATGGGTAATTCCAAAGGACAATGGGTGGTGGCTATGCTCGCGGTCTGGACTCACCCCGTGCCTATCAACTAAGGTGTTTAACAGCTCTAAAGAATTCTGTGTTATAGTGACTGTGCTGCCCCGCATCCTCTATCATTCGGAAGAGAGTCTATATTCATACTAGAATACAAAAATGGTTGAAAAAAGGAAAAAGAGAGAACCTATTTCCACAGTAACTATTGCTACCCTACTCAGCCTAGGGTTAGCGGGAGCAGGAACCGGCATAGCTTCTTTGGCCACCCAGTAGAAAGGGATGTCTTCGCTGCGTGCAGCCATAGACGAAGATATAGAGAGAATAGAAACCTCCATTAGCCACCTAGAAAAATCCCTCACTTCCCTGTCTGAGGTAGTACTTCAAAACCGACGAGGTCTGGACTTGTTGTTCCTCCAAAAGGGGGGACTATGTGTTGCTCTAGGGGAAGAATGTTGTTTTTACGCTGACCATACCGGAGTTGTTCGTGACTCCATGTCTAAACTTCGAAAGAGCCTGAAACAAAGAAAACGAGAAAAAGAGGCCGGGGAAAGCTGGTTCGAGTCTTGGTTTAACCAGTCCCCATGGTTGGCTACCCTTTTATCTGCATTGGCAGGGCCAATAATAATCATCCTATTACTTGTTACCATAGGACCCTGGATTCTAAACCGACTTATGACTTTTGTCAAAAGTCGAATTAATACTATCCAACTTCTGGTCCTCCGCCAACAATATCAGGCTCTTCATCCCCTTGAGAATGATTCCTCAATTTAGGCCGTAAGAAAAGGGGGGAATGAAAGGAATAGGAGGTCTCAGTGGGCCCCAACCCCCCTGTTGGAGAAACCAGTACCAAACACCCCATGTAGATAAGCAATGCGGCAGGGCTCAGTTAGGGCATATAGAATGTAGGGAATGTAAGCGGGGGGTACATGCAAGATGTGAAGTACGTGCAAGATGTGAGGTACGCGCAAGATGTGCTCTGCCTGCTTGCCCAATGTTGATAACGAAAATATGCACGCCACCGCGGTCTATATAAGATTTCCCCTAAAGAGGCTCAGGGTCGTGTTTTTCCTAACCGGTCCTGCGTGTCCGTGTGGGAGCTCGACCCTGGCTAGCCAGCCCAATAAACTCTGCTTTGTAGATTGCATTCACGCCTGGCTCTCTGTCTCTCGGGGGAATAGGATTCCGGGTCCTAACATGGGAAACTTGAATAGGAATGGATTCTAGGGGTGGGGGTAGGGGGGAGAAATGACCCAAGCCTTGTATGCACATATGAATAAAAAAAAAAAAAGAATGGATTCTAAGATTATCTCTTTAAGGAAAAGAAAATATATAGACTGGTAAAGGCCAAATCTGTTTATATGGCTTCATTTTCCCTAGGGTTTGCAAAGCAAATTATGTTAGCCTGAGCATCTGAATATGCTTGTTTGGTTCATTGAAGCCTGGATTCAATATTTGCCTACAAATTCCAGTTTGGTGCCATAAATATCTTGGCATACTGTTTTGTGGGGGTCTGCAAACTAAGGATTGTGGGCTGCACCTGCTTTTGTAAATAGAGCTTTATAAAGACAGCTATTCTCATTCATTTATGTGTTATCTCTTAAAGTAGTGGCTAGATCCATAGTCATGTAAACAATTGGTGCCACACAGGGTAATGTCTAGATTTACATATGCGTGCTTTTAAAGGACTAATTAAATATTGCAAAGTGTTCCTAAGTTGTCAGTTGCATCCACTGTGTCCACTAATTCTCAAGTACTTCCCAGGTCACCATTTGGGACTCTTAAGAAGAAAATGGAAGCTCACCACTACTGTGAAATGATCTTTCAATAAACAAGAATCTGTTCTATTTGTGCTCTCTGATAACAAAGATTTGACAATTTATCTGTTTTTCCTCAAAACTTTCTACTCTTTCATAGTATCCTTTTCTCAGCTCACATCAGTACAACCTATGAGCCTTTCTAACATTTAGATGGAGCGTTTCATTTCAGACATATAGGTTGTGACATGTGAAGAACTATTTGCCTGGAGCCTGATCAGCTTTAGCTCCGAGAGAGCGTATGAAAAGTTTAATTTTGTGTAAACACTGACCACCAAATCCTGACTGACAGGGTTGCCCATGTGTTGTTTAATAATAATCATCCTTTTCTGATTTGTGATATTTGGGCATCTCTGAAGCATGAAACCCAGGGAAGAGGCTGATCTTGCCCTGGTTTAAGGGTGGTACTGTCCACATAAAATAAATGAAAAACACATTCTGACTTCTGGTTGGGTTTGGCTGATGGGAGATAGTGGCAGAAAATAAAGAGAATGAGTGGAAGTCAGATATTTATTCATTGGTATTCATGCTGTGTCAGGTCCATTGTCAACTGGCGCCAGCTCCTGTCTCCACATTACACCTCCCCTAGGAATTGGAGCTCTGCCTCTTGTCACGTCTGGCCTAGGAGTGGTCACACCTACATTTGTTGCTAGTTCTGTAGTACTGCAAATTTGTGGTTTCCCACATCTTTGAAAATAAGTCTCTTTGATAAACTCTCCTAAAATTTTCCAGTGTTAGAACGCCATTTGTTTCCTGCTGGGGTCCTGACCTATGTGGTGTATCTTATCTCCCTTCTTACTTGCTTGTTTGGTGGATGCAAATCACTAATGTTCTGTGATGCAAATCTTAATTTCTATTCCAGATATGGTATCTTTTCTGAAGTAAATCAAGAAAGCCACTGGTACACAGTCATTATCCTGGACTTTTTCCTCTTCAATAAATAAGAACATTCAGATGTGGTGGTACAGTCAGCCTTACACTTTCAGTATTTTACTCAAGGGCTATGACAGTTCTCCTTGGGATATAAAAAGATACAGCTTCTAACTTGCTTATTATATTCTATATAATAAGCAATAACATTTTGCAAGTCTACTATTTTGATGACATCATACTATTAAGGTCTGGTGAATATAATGTAGAAAATTTCTAGTGAAATAACACATGTATGGTCAAAAAATTTTAAGTTGCTGCTGCATTGGTAAAGTTTGCATGAGTCCAGTGGTGTGGCATTGTTGTAAATTGTACCAGAAAATTCTGAGATGACAGTTAGGGTATGCAATGTATTTATTATACATGAATATGCATGAAGGAAGGATTGGGCAGAGAGGGAGTTACTGCTGTGATGCAGGACTTACAGTGTCTTGGCCAACCTAGTGGTGAGGTAAGTAGTGAGAATTACCAAGGAGAACTGCCTTGTGGGGGCCTTTGTGCACTCACCTTGCTCAATAACCTGGCTTCTCTTCCTGAGGGGAAGCTCGCAAGGGGAAATTAAATTAATGAACATCAATTGTGGCTCAATCCACAATTGATGTTCATAATCTTCCTTTTTCTCTATCCTTTGTTTTGTTTTGTATGATACTGGGTCATTATGTAGCCCAGGCTGGCCTTGAACTTGAAATTCTTCTGTCCCAGTCTCCTGAGTACTGGATTACATGTATATGCTCCTATACCTGGGTTATCCATCCATTCTTGATTCCCTTAATTTAGGTGCCAAGTCTTGGGTTTTGCCTGGTGGTTAGTCCTGGAAAAGGAGAGAGGTATTCTAAACTGCCTGAGTTTTTGGTAAGAGTTGCTTCTCAGCTTGTAGTTTATCTATCTATCCATGCTGTCACAATTAGACAAAGGAGTGGCAAGAAGTTCCCAAAAAACTCAGCTGTGTTCTACATAGCTTCCTCCCTGTCCCCATTTTGTTAATAACAGTCCTATCTCTTCTGAACCATCTGGAGCAATTATCCCTAGCAAGATGGTGACTCCTTGCCTGCTGTTCTCAGAACAAAGAGAAACCAAAGTGCCCACATCTTAAAATTCAATGAGACTCTTGCTGTGTCCTCTGGTGTAAGAGTGTCCCCTTGGGGGTTAGGAACTATAATCCCACAGAGCCCAGAATTGGGAAGAAAGGAAAGCACAGTGTTTCTCATGGGTCATTGAGAGTAAAATCAGAGGGTCTACTTCTGCTTCCACTCCTTGAGTCCCAGACCCATGCATTACTCTAATTGGAGTCATAGCACCATATAAAGGTATTGGATTACATGAGAATAGTAAGTCTACAAGGGTTTAAGGACTTCTTATTGCCAGCCCCTCATCAGCAGGGAGTACTGCCTCCATTCAAGCTGTTCAACATCACACCATTCAGGATAGTGACTGGGACTGATATATGTGACACGAACAGTGAATCTTATTCACTGTTCTCTGGCACCTATCTATAGTAAAGTGAATCCTTTTGACTGAGGTGACATTATGTAAGATCCCTTGCCAGTAAATCAAATCTTCCTCAGCCCTCAGATAACAGTGTGGACAGGCCATGTAGGTAGAAAAGGCAAGCCATACTTGTACTATATCTGATCCTCTGTGAATGATCTCCTAGCCCTTATAGGATGGAAGGGGCTCAAAATAGCCAACTTGCCAGCAAGTGACCCACTGGTCTTTTTGAGGAATGATGTTCTATTGGGACTAAGCATTGACCTTTGCCACTGGTAGGCTGGACATTTGGTAGTGGCAATAGCTAGGTGAGCCTTGGTGAGAACTCATGCAGTTGGGCCCATATATAAGCCTCCATCTCTGCCACTGTGGCTATTGGAGTGGCCACATTGGTGAGAATTGGTTATTTTGTTTCATTTAGTTGTTTAGGGCTTTTTTCATGGTGAGTGTTCTATGGTGGGCGTTAATACGTGACATAAAGGTTTTCACACTTCCACATATCCATGTACATATGCCTCTATCACAGAGATCCTTGTCCCCAACCTTGAAATCTTACTTCATTTGTGACTCCAACTAGCACGCTAGGCCATTCATCACTACATATGATTATGTATATATATTCTAACCTTAAGTTTCTTCTCTTTCCACACAAGCAAATGACAAGGTGCAACACTACTGTCCAACGAGATAGTTTTCCCTTGCCACCATATTTCAATACTACCAATAAGTAAGGCTGCTACTCATTTTTGGCTTTACTGAACTTTGTCTCCTCCTCCAACTGACCACACAGGATCAGCTACACAACCTCAGTATATAGTAGTGCAGCAGTGGTGGACCTATGGAAATCCAGGCTATTTGCTCACACAGCTTGCCTGTGTCATGGTAGGTGTGAAGGCTCAAACCTGTAATCCCAATTAATCAGGAGGCAGATTGAGAGGATTGTGGTTTGAGGCCAGCCTGAGCAAAAAGTTAGTGACACTCCATCTTAACAAATATGCTGTGCATGGTGATATGTATTGTAACCCCAGCTGCAAGGGAGGCATGGGTAGGAGGAATGATATCCCAGACTGGCCCAGGGTAAGAGAGAGACTATCTAAAAATAAAGTAAAAAGTAAAAAGGGCTTGAGGTGTGGCTCAAGTGGCAGAACGCTTGCCTAGCAGGCACAAGGCTGTGAGTTCAAACTCTAGTGCTACCAAAACAAAAAATAGCTTGCCTGTGTCCTCTGGTCTTTAAATTTTGCTGGTTTGAGAAGATCTAGCTGATGATGGCAGTGTTGTCTGTTGTGAGAAAGGTATTAACTGCCATTTTATTTTGGACATGTATTTTCAAGGATATTTGTATAGCAGATAATCTTGGAAGGTAAAGTCTGCCTCTGGGCTAGCAAGCTGATAGCTCAAGCCTGTAATCCTAGCTACTTGGGAGGCTGAGAACAGGAGGATCGTGGTTCTAGGACAGCCTGGATAAAAAAAACTCACAAGACCCCATCTCAGCAGAAAAAACCTGGGTGTGGTTTTTTACTATCATCCCAGTAACTTTGGGAAACTTAAAAGTGCCTGCCTTGCAAGCAGGAACCCCTAAATTAAAAAAAAAAATGTCTGCCTCTGGATAGAAGACAAGTTTGCTTACTTACCACTGTAATAAAGATAATGTCTCCTTCCAGAGCAAAAGAGAGCAGGTTTGCATGTGGTTCATTATAGAAAAATCAGCTTTCCTAAACTCGTTACTTGATTCAAGAATGTAAAGTGTATTTCTGCTGTCATCTCAAAGTTTATAGTTGTAAATTTTACATTTAGGTCCATAATTCAAATTAATCTGTAAGGTGAAGGTGAGAGAGATTATTTTCCATATGGATAACCAGTTCCTGCACCATGTTGAAAAGAATGTTCTTTCCTAGGCTAGCAGTGTGGCTCAGGTGGTACAGCAGCTGCTTTGTAAACATGAAGCCCTGAGTTTAAACCTGTCCCACCAAAATGACAGCAAAAAAAAAAAAGTCCTTTCCCCGTTGGATTATTTTGTAGACAACTGATTCATGATGTATTTGTGGGAATATGTAACAGAATTTCTTTTTCCACTGATGTACATGTCAATGATGTTACCACTATGCCTACATTATGGGAGCTCTATAATTCTTTTTTTGTCTTGGAACTGGGGTTTGAACGTAGGGTTTTGTGCTTATAATTTATAATGTCACACTCTCGTGAACTTATGTCAATAGGCATTCCTAAGCCTGATCCCTTTTAAGATATTAATGGGATCAGATAGAGATTCTAAACCATGAAACGTTAATTAAGGTAATGTCCTGACAGAGTCTGCATTTGAAACTCATCTTTATCACTATGGCTCTAATTAATAAGACAGTAGTACTATAACTACTACTCATTTAGTCATTATGTCATTTATGTGAAAACCAAAAGTACAGTCATCCACAGAGCACAGAGGGTGAACTGTTTGTAATACAATTGGTGATATTAAAGTGACTTTTCTGTTTGAATGTAGATTGTTTCCTCAAAAACCTCAAAGTCTCAGCTGATCTGCACACCCCCTATCACATGTAAAATTTGATGAAGTTAGTTTTCAGGCCACCAATACTGGTTTTTTTTTTTTTAGTGGTACTGGGATTTAAACTCAGGTCCTTGCACTCACTAGGCAGGTGCTCTGCCACATAAGCTATGTCCCCAGCCCTTTTTGCTAGTTACTTTTCATTTTTTGCGTGGGCTGGTCTGGATCTCAATCTGACTTACACCTCATATAGGTGAGATGACAAGCACATACCACCACACCTGACCCTTTTCCTTTTTTTTGGTGGTACTGGGGTTTGAACTCAGGGCCTCATGCTTGGCAGGCCGGTGCTCTACCAATTGAGCCACTCCAACAGACCTGTTTTATTTTTTGAAACAGGGTTTCCTTAGGTAGCTCAGGGTGGTCTAAACTCTGATTCTCCTACAGTGCCGAGATTAGAGGCACATGCCATTATGCTTGGCTCTTCAATGTTTTGGACAATATCCTCAGGTTTTCAAATTAAATTGTTATTTTCTCATCTGTAAATGCCTCTGGGATGTACCTTGATAACATCCTGACCAAAAAACCCCCAAAAACAAAAAAACTATGCTTAAATAGGGTTGGGGATGTAGCTCAGTGGCATATGAGCATGTGTGAGACCCTGGGTTTGATCCCCAGCACTGGAAAAAAAGAAAAAAGTTTACATAAGAAAGCTTCTTAAAGTATAGATCTAGGCTGAATAACTGAATCAACCTTACTCTTCTCATTGATTACCATATTGGCACATGAGTACAAATGAATTAGCACATTGATTTTCTTTCAGAAATCCCTGAGTTTTTAAAGGTTTTGGGATATAAATTAGAGTTGAATAATGTAAGAATGCCTTTTTTTAAAAAATTTGTATTACTAGAGTATAAATAATTCACAATTTTAATATAGCCTTTCCCTAACTTTTTCAGTGTCTGTAAAATTATAATTAAAACATACCTGAATTAAAACCTTTAGAAAATATACCAAATGCTAATAAGGTAAAGCTTTATAAGAACTGAATAGGCTATTAAAATCATTCTATTAAGTTCAGTGGGGAATAAAGAAAGCTCTCAAAAAATTTTAAAAAGATTGTTTAATCTCAGATTCTCATGAATTGAATCATGTGATATTATATGACAAGAAAATTTAAGATCCAGTATTACTGTGTGAAACACATATTTGCCTGATACAGTTTTATGGAACTGTTTTCATAAAAAGCAAGGTAGTTTTAATTAAGCCTATAACTAACTTAACTTTGTCCAGTGATGGAAAATCATGCCAGAGGAGTTAACGCAGAAAATTTGTAAGTCGAGTTAAGTGTCTTCAGTAATATTCAGTAATGTGAATAGTTGGTGGTAGGCAAGGTTAATATGTATTTTCTGTTGTGCTGTTCTTCTGGATTTAGAGACAAATGAACCTGATTTAGAGTCTAAGTATGTCTTCATATGGATTAGGTTCATTAACCTTAGCAAAAACAGAAGAGTTAGGTAAATATTTAATTGTCGAAAGTTGATGGATAAGGGCTGGGGGTGTAGTTCAATGGTAGAACACTTGTCTAGCATGCTTAAGGCCCTGTGTTTGACCTCCAGCATTGAAGTAAAAAAGTTGATGGATAAAAGATTTTAATTTTGAAAGGAAATAAAAGTTAAAAAACCCCAACCCAATGTATTTTTGATTAATTATAAATGGAGATTCATGACATATGATCTTTTGTTAAGAAAAATAAAGCAACAATGTTTTTGAGATGGCTTTGCAATGAAAGGCATGTATGACAAAAACTGGTTAACAGAATATTTATCTTGTGCACATAGGGCTATAGGAGAAATTCTATTCATATGAGAAAGAAACAGTGGTCAATTTTCTTTTTAACAAATATTGTATTCAATTCTGGGAATTTAGTCAAGGGTAAGTTCTAATCAGACTCTATAAATTGGGAATTACAAATCAACTGAAGAAAGTATATTAAGTTATTTTGATTCAAACCCACTGTCATATACAAAGCTAATTTATTATGTACAAAATAACTGTACATTCTTAACAACTACTAGAATACAAATTTCCAAGAGGCTAAAAAAAGTGCACATTTCAATTATCTTCAATCATACTATACAGAAACAAATCAAACGTTAGCTCATATACACATTGAATTTTTCAAAAACATCACAAAACAAAACATACATCTTATATATTTAAATTTAGAAGGATGAGGAAGGAAAGAATGAATTGCACCAAATAGTAACTTTGTTATAATGAGAATATTATAATCAAAATTATTTACATATCTTTATTAAGTCTAAGACCTGCTCAACTTAAAAATTTTTTTTTGGCATACAAATATCCAATGAGTCACAGTTTGCGCAGTCAATAATTAGATATAAATAAGGCTTAATATTATCTTTTTCGTGGTCAATTCCAGTAGAAAAAAATGAAAAGGAACATTTTAAGATAAATACACAACTTTTCAAATTCCTAAAGTATGTAAGTAGCAGCACATTTTCCAAGTACTTTTTAAAGGTCAGTCATTCTGAACTGTTCATGTAACTCCACTGAACTATGTGCGTGGGCATGCATTTAATACAGTCACCTCCTATCCACACTGAAATGCTCTTGCTTGGTCTAGGTTCCAGAAACTGGCAAAGAGATTAATCAAATGTACCTGATATTTTGCTGCCTTAATGGATTCTTTGCTATAGCAATGAATCTGACAGAAAATGGCAGGCCAGATGTCTGGTTATTTTTGTTCCAACTCTATAAAAACAAACCACTGAGGGAAGGAAAGCCTTATATCCATTAACCATTTCTGAATAGAACAGACCAACCACATGGTTTCCTAACAAAGTTTTATTATGTAAAACTAACTATAAAATAAGAAGTTGCCACAGAAAATGTTTGGGGATGGTGTTTATGAATCAGTCTTTGATAGTGGTATAAAGCTAAATAGGAAAAAAATGGTCCCAAATATAAAAGATCTTTAACAACAAGATATACTGTAACTGAGTATAATTTTGGAAAGGATATGGAAACTATTGTAGCTAAGTCATTAAACATTTATCTAAGAAAAGCAATCAAATTTCCAAAGGAAGAAAGTTATTTTCTTTAGTCCCTATATAGGAACTAAGAGGATGAAATATGTTTTCATTAAATCTGATGACCACTGCATCTCTGCCAGAACCACTTTAGCATTCTGAAGAGCAAAGTGATTATGTAGATTACAGATAAGAGGTTTTCTCCTTCCAAATACAAGAGAAGCATTTACATATTTGAGCCTACTAAATGGTAAAACACATTGCTTAGATAATGTGCGAAAATATTACTAAAAGAAAGATCAAAAATAGCATGTTAAAGTTGACTAGTATCAGAGAAACTCTGACTTTTTTTTTGTGGTACTGGGGATAGAACTCAGGGCCTCATGCATGCGAGACAAACACTAAACCACTGAGCTATATCCCCAGCCCAGAAACTCTGACTTTTAATACATCTTAAGTTGAAGTATACTACCTAGATCAAAATTTAAAAGATCTAATTGGAATAAGATTTTTTTAAGTTTATATTTTAATCAATAAAAAATTTCAATCTGACATAAATCCTAACTTTTCTTAGTCTCATGTTACAATGCTGTATTTGTAATAGCATTATAAGCAGCCAATCACTTTATATACTAAAAAGTCATAAATTTAAATAATGAGACAACTATTATATCAGTTGAAACACACACACACACACTTCTTCACTAACAGTCAACTTTGCAACATGAATAATTTTTTTTTTTTTTTTGAGATGAGATGGGGTCTTGCTATATTGCCCAGGCTGGTCTCAAACTCCTTGGGGGCTCAAGTGATCCTCTCACCTCAGTCTCCTGAGTAGTTGGAACTGTAAGCATGCACCATTGTGCCCAGGTAAGTAATTTTTTAAATGATAAATCATGTTATTATTATTATGGTTATATTTGTAAAATACAAATTTCCAAGGAAACATAAAACTGTAGCATGGGAAAAATGTTGGATTAGTGACTTTCTACTTTTCCTTCTGAATTTTCAGTTCATAAGATTATAAGCATTAAGAGAAAAATAACTATCATTGAATTTGTGTCTTTCACTTGTCACTAAAACTATTAGCTTCATAGGCCCAAATTCCACAATGGGTTTAGAAATCATCCCCAAGTGATAAGTGTCAGGGAGATGATAATTTAGGAAGGTACATCTGATGTATTGCTATAATCAGAAAAGTATCTAATAATACAGCCACTTTTACATAGTTTTTTAATACTAAAATCACCTCTTATGCCCCAGAATGGCCTTCTATTTTTTAACAAAGAAAATTTAATTGTTTCCAATATAAGCTTAATTTTCTTTTTTGGCATTGGGAATCAGTCATGCATTCTAGGTAAGCAGTCTACTACTGAGCTATATCCCTAGCCCATGCCTCAATCTCTAAAATGTTAATGCTCTAGTCCCTCTAACACCTATGAAGAATTAAAATTATTTCCATACAGAAGCTGTACCTATAAAAGCCATCAGAAGTACTTAGGAGAATTTATCCAATGCTTTTGTATTAAGAGAATTCTATTCTGCTTTAAATTCAGCACTTGTTACCCATACTTTTTATTAATTCTTTTATAAAAACATGACCTAATTCCAGTCTGTAAAATATTCACTGATAGTTATATAAGAGTATTAGAAAATATACACACTTTTTGGAGGCAAATATTAGTCATAATTTTCAAATATGAAAGGTGTGAAGAGAGTTTATGGTAAGAATAATACAACTTTTAATAATAATTTGCTTGGCAAGTTTCAGAGAAAATGTATCTCAGGATAATAATTAAGCCTTCTTTAAAATAAATTTGTGAAAATTGGATCTAGTTTCTAAAAGTAAGGGACATAAATTATATAGTATGAAATATTTTAAAATATAATATAGAATAATCCCGAGACATAAATTTTTAATGTCAAGAATATCAAATTAAGAGATTTAGAAAGTTCAAAGTAGTGGTTAGGCATTATATATTTATCAAACTCCATGGACAAGTCTGATCTGCAATCTCAAATTAAGAATGTCTGGGCTGGGGCTATACCTCAGTAGTAGAGTGCTTGGCTATCATGCACAAATCTCTGGGTTTAATCCTGAACAATGAGAAAGAAAGAAAGAAAGAAAGAAAGAAAGAAAGAAAGAAAGAAAGAAAGAAAGAAAAAGAACCTCTGGCATAGAAAATGCTACATTTAAATTGAAGAAACAAGAGGAATGTGGCCCACAGTTTTAAAACTACTGAAATGAAGACTGGTGACATTATATTGTTGCCCAATGCCATAAGGAAAACACTATAGAACTATGTCCTAGATAGAGTCATTTGAAACAAAGCAAGTGCTGAGTATATGCGATACATCTATGAATTAGACAAAAAGAAAATTGAGAATGGATATTTGTTGAGAAAATGTTTAAGACTGCTCACTTACAAGGAAAGAACAGTTTCTACTGATGTGAGGAACACTTAGGACAAGCAATGGCTAGAGAGTGAAAACAGACTAAGATTTAGAAAGTGAAAACAATACATTTCTTTTCTTATGTCCCACTCAAAAATTGTATCCTAAAGACAGGTTTAGGGACCTATTTATGGAAGACAGATTTAACAGTGCATTTGAAGAGACAACACTTTGCATATACATGCACATACATCCAACATATCAGCTGCATATTGAATACTATATTTATATTTAATATAGTCCAAGAATTTGCATCTTTTCATTGGAAAGGTGGTAAAGACAATGGTATTCATTTTATAAATATAAATATATAAAAGGAGCTAACCTCTTAAAATTCAATTTAAAAGCTTTCTTTAGTAAAAAACGGTATAAAACATAATGAAAAGCAAATGCCAAGTCTCTATCATCATTAAATAAAAATCTAATACCCAGGTTAATTTTCTTTGCCTACTTCTATTTAAGTAAAATATAAAAAAAATCTTAGGTTAAGATTCAGTCTTCAAATCTAAATTCTGAGGGCAAACTTTCCTTTCAGAAGCATAAAAACATTTTCATTATCTGTTCTTTGATGAGTAATTCTGATATGCCCTCTAACAGAGGGAAAAATGGAAACCTCTCTTGTATTCTTTGCTGAAGACAAAATGAATACTTGGCATTTTTCTCCTATAAAAGCATATACTGTGACATAAAGGAAATTAACAGAAACTTCCTTCATAGCTGACAACGAGTTTAACAGGTGAAGACTTAACAAACTGTCCAACTTTCATTTTTACATACTTTTCTGACTTTCATATCCTGATCTATTTTTCCTTTTCTCCTCCAATTTTACTTAAGTATTGACACAATACTGATTAGGGAGAGTTGTAAAATTTTTTAATAAAACTTCTTTATTCTTTAAGTGCACATAGTTTTTATGTTTTCCTACTCAATCTCATTTTCCAAAAGTAAAATTATCTTATTTTTACTTTCATCATTGCCAATGTCAAGAACCAAAAGCAGATAGAAAATTCTGCAAAAATACCAGACTTTATAACAGCTAAGTTGAAATCTTATACTCATCGACTAAATACCCAGCTATTATTCCATTCTAAACATACTTGTAATTTCTGCCATTATACAATAATCCTATGGGTAACATTTAAATACACTATAATACATAAAAGTGTATCTTCTCAGTGATTTTTATCTAGTGATTTTTAATCAGTGGACTATAATGTTTAAATGAGGAATATATTACTCAGCTAATAGTTCCACTATAATTGCTTATCTGAATAAACTTTTTGGAAAAAGCAATATAAGAAATAATTCCACTACTTTCAACATCCAGTAGTAAGATATCTGTTATATGAACAAAGCTTATTTATAAGATGAATAATGATTGTTCAATTCCTCTAAGAAGCATAACAATAAAGCACAATAAATTTAGGAATGTTTCTCCAATTATCCAAATGTTTTATAACTCTTAAGCAGCCAAAATAAATTCTAAATGCAGTATTAAGTACCCTCAAAAACAAGGAATGCTCTTTATGTCAAAAATCTCTGAATAGTCAAAAGAAAAATTTACAAGATTTTGATTTAGAAAAAGTTCTTCCAAATCAATGTTTCAAACCAAAAAAAGAAAATCAATCATATTGATTCCACTGGCTTGAAATCTCCTTTAAAAAGTAATATAAAGAATGAAATGGCCCTGATGGCACCATGGGTAGAGCACTAGAGTGGAGTTAAAAAAAAAAAAAAAGAATAGACTAATAGAAGCAATAAATTTCACATATATCATAATTATCTCTAATGACTTTGGTGACTTTCCCCACACAAATTTCTGAAGTCTCCAGTAAAGGAAACTTTCATATTTACATATGTTCTATTTTTGCAGCAGTTAATTTCAGTGTTATAAACCCAAAAGAGTTATTTTTCCTGAATAAAATAGAAGGTTTTAATTTATTACAGAGAAAATGATTCTGTAATTACTTACTGGTTCTGACTCAAAACAAATTAAACTATTCAAAAATTTCCCTAAATAGAGTCCTTTATTTTCTAAATTGTTTTTACTCATTCATAGGAGTATAAACAAAAGGTCACTGGATACTGTAGTCAACAGGAGAAGGAAAATGTAAAGAGAAATTTCTCCAACATTCAACTGAGAAGACAGCTAGGTAAAAAGAAACCCATGATTTGTGGAATAAAAAAGATTATTATTATTCTAAGAAGATATTATTGTAAAAAGTCTTTTGTGGTGGTTGTTGTTCACAGATCACTTTAAGAAAGTCATACAATCATTCTTTCCTGAAAATGCATTCAATATATGAATTTCTATACAACTTCAGCAATTCCTAAATTTCCCCAAGACTGTGGACTCTCGGTGAATAACACTGGTAATTGTAAACGCTCTCTGACCTAATTCAAAAGATGATCTTATAAAAGAACTAGGTTTAAGGATCTTTTTGAACTCCAAATTAAATCAACCAGTCTTTCACTTTAAAATCTTAAATAAAGCATTTAGTAACATTTAACTAGTATAACATTTGTCACTCTTCTATAGAACATGAGACAGAAATATGTCTTTAAAAATATTTTATCTAAATGAATACTTTAAGTTATGCATGTCATTTCAATTCATTCATCAATCATACAATTATGCTAGATTTTAAAAAGTAGAATATTTGAGTATTATTGCTAATTCTTAATTATCAGAGTAAAATGCAGTATCTGCTTAGCAAAGAAAAGGCCAAGAAATTGTGCTACAAATGCTACTTAAAAGGACCCACTATCAAAGTCAACTCAGTAAATTTTCATTAGTAATATATTAAGTAGTAGTGGAATGAACCAATATATCAGTTTCAATATTCTTATTTTAATATTACTATGTACACCTAGAACTTTTGAAAATCCAAGTCAGCAACATGTGCCTTTAACATTACTACCTATAGTCACCAGTTTCATTAGTAAATTGGTATTTTTATGTGGTAGTCAGAAATAGGAAAATGATTATCTAAAGAAGGAAAGCAAGGCCACATCTCTCAACTGCCCCATTATCTATATTGTTTTATTAGAAATGCCTTAAATTTTGTTATTTAGAATAATTAGTGAATTAAACCTAATTTCTTCATTTTGTAAGTTTTAAAATTGGATTTTGTGATCTTTAGGAATGGTCCACTAAATTGAATCAAATGTATTTTCTTAAATCCATTTTAGTATAGACCAAGAATTGGTTAATAAGACTGGATTCCTTAATGTTAATCAGAAACTTGAAAAACAGATTATTATACAACCTATATCTTTATATGTACCGTATCAAATTGTGGTAATCTCTAAATTACTTTTAGGTATAAAAGCCTTAAGACCTCAGAGTGGAGAGATGTGGCTAAAGTGACAGAGTAATGAATCAGTTTCAGTTATCCATGACAGAAGATGGAAGAAATGATCACTTGGACTCTTGAGTATTATATTCAGTTTCTCCAGCTGAAATCTGGCTGAGTCTCTTGCTAGATCCCCACAATTTTCGAGAAAGCTGACCCGAACGCATCTGTTTAATCCAGAGAAATGAAGAATAGATGTTAAGAAAAAAAAAAAGGTACATAAAAATCAATCTATAAGACACTGATTTTGAAGAATGCAGAAAAAATAGGTTTTGTTAAAATAATCATTAACATTTTAAAGATTCTTGATTAATAATAAAGGTTTCTGATTTTATGTCTTAGTTAAGAAAGGTCTAATGTCAATTTGTAAATTTAAAAGTAAAATGTCCCACTTATGTCAAAATTACCAGACTCCTTTTACAAAAATATGTATCACTTAATTAAAATAAGTTTCTCAAACTATACTTCATCTAGCCAGGGAAACATAATTATGGGGAAAATGTTTTCTGGTATCTGCAGTACTAATTATGCCAAACACAAGGAAAAGAAGGAAGAAAAATAATGTTTTGATTGAAAGAAAGTAATTAAAAATATTTTCAGCTGGGCATGGTAGTAAGAGTTCAAGTCCAGCTTGAGCTAGTGAGACTTTGCCTCAAAACATTTTTTTGATCTAAAAATTACAAAGTATTTAACATGAGCATAATTAAAAGTGGTTTAGAAATCAAGAATGGCAAAAGGCCTTTGAAGATAAGAATCACATACTGTCCACCATTAAGTATGTACCACTTGCCACCTTTCCCAGCATATAACAAATATTAAACATTAGTTAAATTAGTGGATAAAAGTCAAAGTGTTTATAGGTTTAGTTAGCAAAAAAAATATGATTGTTGTAATCACTTCCAATGTACAATCTTTTTTTTTTTTTTTTTTTTTTTTGAGGTAGGGTGTTGCTTTGTCACCTAGGTTGGACTTGAACTCTTGATTCTACTGTCTCAGCTTTTCAAGTGCTGGGATTACAAGTGTGTACCACCATGCCTAGCTATGATCTGTTTTTTAATGGTGATTCTTATTCCTTTGACACCTTTTGCTTGGGTTTTGTTTTGCTTTTTGGCAGTACTGGGGTTTCAACTGAGGGCCTTGCATTTGCTAGGCAGGCTCTCTATCACTTAAGCCAGGCTCCCAGCCCTCTGCCACCTTTTAAAAACTTTTCCAAAGTGTATTTATTGGGGTGGTAAAAGACATGCATCATATGAAGATACAAATGGCTTTGGATGGTTATTTTGCACTTTCATTTCCAGATGTATTTTTCTTTTATTCAGTACGGGGTTTGGACTCAGGACCTACACCTTAAGTCACTCCACCAGCCCTTTTTTGTGATAGATTTTTTTCGAGATAGAACTTGCGAACTATTTGCCCAGGCTGGCTTTGAACCGTGATCCTCTTGATCTCTGCCTCCAGAGTAGCTAGGATTACAGGCGTGAGCCACTGGTGCCCAGCTTCTAGATGTATTTTCTAAAATGTTATTTCTATTAAACTACTACGAAACCTTACCATCTGATATAAATAAAAAAATTATTTAAAATATACATTAAGATTTTGATGTTTTTGATAAAAATAAATCTTGAAATAAAAATGTCTTCATAATTAAATATCAACCTAGTTTCATATTCTACACTGTCACATTATAGAAGGAATATTTTAATTATGAAAGATTCTAAGTATTCAATTGATTAAAGTAGATCTATAATTTAGCTGATATAACCAAAGATGTAAAATAGGTAAAAATATTTTTATTCACAACCTGGATTTGGATTCTCTGTGTTGTAGACTACATAAATCTCATGAGGGGAAATTATCAAACTTATTTGATCCATACTACAAAACATTAATTTGGGGATTAGTTTAGCTGTACACAATGCAGCTGTTTGGGTGTTTTCCCCAATCAATATTTAAAAGAAAATGTATGCAAATAAGGGTCATTTCATAAAAATAAAATTTAGTGAGACCAGAAACTGAGAAAACTTACCTATCTGGGAGAGTAGGCAAATTTAAAAGGCACTTGGGCAAACCTTAAAAAGTAAAAGATACTTAAAGAGTAAAATTTGAGCAGAGTTTTTATTTTATTTATTTTTGTTTTTTGAAATAGGGTCTCACTATGTTGTCCAAGCTAGCTTTGAACTCATGATCCTCCTGCCTTAGCCAGTGCTGAGATTCAGATGTGTACCACCATGCCCTGCTGAGCAGGGGACACTTGGGCATGAATCAGGAAATTTAATAATTAAGAAACTCAGTGTTAAATGGAAACATGGTTAAAATGTTTTAAATGTAAGTGGAATACTGAGATACAGAGTTTCTTACATCATTTGGGGGATTGTTACACTGAAACTAAATGTTGGAGTCACTTTAATAAGATCTCTTTAAAAAAAAATAGTATCCAAAAAAAAAAAAAAGTATGAAGGGCCAAACAGGGGGGTAAATGCCTATAATCCCAGCAACTCAGGAGGTGCACACAAAAGGATCATGGTTTGAGGCCAGCCCAGGCAAAAGTTAGTGAGCTCCTATCTCAAAACCAAGCTGGGCGTGGTGGTGCATACCTGTAGTTCCAGGTACATTGGAGGCGGAGGTAGGATTGTGGTTTGAGGCCAGCCTGGGCAGAGTTAGTTTAAGACCCTAACTGAAAAACAAACTAAAAGCAAAGGTGACTCCAAAGAATTTATAATGACTAATTTAACTCTATGTAATAAATTTCTTGAAAGAACTAAATTACTCAGAATATAGCCATAAGTTTTCTAATGAACATGAGTTATTTATGAATCTTCAGTAGTTGACAGACCACTAGCAAGTAAGTTTACAGCTAGGGGAAACTCACTAAGAATAAGCACATTGATGAGTCAACTCCCTGTATAGCTATCCTTATTTCAACCAGCAAAAACCCTTGTTCCTTCCTATTATTGCTTATACTCTCTCTACAACAAAATTAGAAATAAGGGCAAAATAGTTTCTGCTGGGTATTGGTTTGGGGGAGAGGGAGGGGGCGGAGTGGGTGGTAAGGGAGGGGGTGGGGGCAGGGGGGAGAAATGAACCAAGCCTTGTATGCACATATGAATAATAAAAGAAAAGGGAAAAAAAATAAATAAAAACAAAAACATTAAAGAGAAAAAAAAAAAAGAATAACCACATTGATATGGGGGTATTTGTAGTTTCAAATAAAAAATAATGCTTTTAAAGAAAGATATGGTCCTGCTGGGTATGTGTTAAAATTAAATTAGGTAGTCTTATTGTTTGAGCCTATATGTCATTTTTTATAAAAGATTTTTATGTACTGAAAACCCACAATGGTCTTTAATCTAGTTTTAGAATAAAAGTATTTTCTTATTCTTACACAGCAGTACACAGAAACTTTCAAATGTATGCTACCATTTATGTCATAATATAAACATAAACATCACTCTTGAATAATACCTTTATTCTCTGTTCTCACTTACTGCCCTTTGAAAAATCAAATTTGTTTTTGAACTTGTTTATCCACAGCGGAGACCTCTGAGTCAGCTGGAATGAAGGAGAACCAAAGGAATTCCCAATAGTATTGGAAATTAAATCCATGATACTAGGTTTTACCTCAGCTGGCTTGCCAACACCCACCACAATCAATTTGCCATCTTCTAAACCTACAAGAATGTGGCTGTATTCTTTGGTTACACAAACACAGTGGATAGGCAATCGCATGGCTAATGGGGTGATGCTGAGATTCAAACTAGAAGAGAAACAAAAAACACAGACATAATTACATGCGTACCTCATGGATGCACAGAACTGTGTATAAACTCCAAGATAAATTAGTGATCTGCATTACAATTTTACAGATGTGGGAACTCAGGTTCAGACAGTCTAAGTAACTTACATAAGGAACCACATTTATAGCAATACTTAAAAAATACTTTATCAATAGATCTCTTTTCTTTTCTCAACATCTGTTTTTCTTCTAAACATGTAATAAAACAAAATATTAATAAGTCATCCATCAACCTAATACATAAAAATTATTTTCTTTACTCTCAAGAGAACCCTACATTGTCTCTTCAATTTTGTAATCCATTCTATTAAAAATTCTCTTTCTGATTCATTGTTTACCTGAGGCAAACGATGTTTGCCTTGCTCTGTTCCCTTGACAAAGGGTTGCTTGGTGGGATCAGAGGAAAGGTGAGAGAAAAAGTTAGGAAAAAATAAGTAGGATTCTCTGTGGACATTAACTAGAAAATATGCCTGAAATCTAGCATAGTGCACATCATGTTCCTTGTTATTCTTGTATCTTTAGGCTTCATTTTTTTTCTTGTTTTTCTTTTTGAGCAAGGTCTTGCTATGTAGCCCAGGCCAGTGTCCTATGGTAATCTCCTGCTTCAGCTTCCTGAGTGCTGGGATTACAGGTATGCATCACTATGCCTGGTTGTGTATCACTTTCTTATTCCTTGCCTATTCTCATTTCCGTAAGAAGGCCTCCCCCTTTCTATCTCCATTTCATTTCCTACTAATCTTTCAAAAAGACTCCTCTGAATACTCAAGTTCTCAGTAATTCTTAATTTCTTTCTTTTTTTTGTGGTACTGGGGCTTGAACTCAGGGCCTTCACCTTAAGCCACTCCATCACCCCTATTTTTTTTTTTTTGTGAAGGGTTTTTCGAGATAGGATCTCACGGAACTATTTGCCCAGGCTGGCTTTGAACTGTGACCCCCCTGATCTCTGTCTCCTGAGTAGCTAGGATTATAGGCATAACCCACCTGTGCCTGGCTTTTAATTTCTTTTTTTTTTGGGGGGGGAGTGAGAACTGGGGTTTGAACACGGGGCCTTGCACTTGCTAGACAGGTGCTCTATCACTTGAGCCACTCCACCAGCCTTCTTACTGTTTTATAAACTCCTCTGCCCATATAACCAATACCAGTTAATTTGGTTCTTAAATTGTCCTAATTAGAACACAGATATTAGTATTTCTCTTATCTTTTTGTTTATTTTGATTTTTTGGAGACTGAGTCTTGCTACAGCCCAAGCTGACTTTAAATTCACTATGTAGCACAGGCTGGCCTCAAACTCTTGATCCTTTAGCTTCAGCCTTCCAAGTGCTGAGATTATAGGCTTTTTTATTAAATGCTTTTCACCTTGTTGATTAGGAAGTGAAAGTTGGATAAGGAAGTTGAAAAGCTCAAAAAATACATGTATGTTTGTGCTTTGGAGGTCAATAAAACTGGTTAATTTGCATTGTCTGATATTCGATTATGATAAATGCCTGAGTTTATTTAATGATTAGGAAACAAAGTATAATATATACATATATGTGATATATTCTAAAGTGCTAAACGATTCCATTCATTTTTTTTCTCCTAACAGTGCCCTAAAACCAGGGTTGTAAAAATTTTTTGGAGATACATAATTGAAATGCTCTACCACAGAACAAAAGGCAAAAATAAAGAAAATATAAAAATAGGGAGGAGATTTTGGCATAGAAGTGAATCTGATAATAGATGTTCTAAGGTAAATACTCTAGATCAGGAAAAATTTTTAAGAATGATTGGGGGAGGGTGACAAGACAGTCAGGGTGATATAAATAAATCTCAATACATTTTTTAAGGGAAGAGAAGAAAAGAATGTATTTGGGGGGTGCATAAGGAAAAATAGTAATTTGTGTATTTAAGCCAGTAAATATAAAGAACGCCAAACATACACACTCCTTAAATATCCCTTTCCTTCACTGGGTTAAGTAACAGAAGATTACTCACCAATTTTATATACACACACAAATATGTTAACCTTAAAAATAGTTTGTCTTACCAAAATGTAGAAACCCTTTAGTTTGCTAGAATTGGAACAAATTTCCAAATCCAGAATCCAGGCTTGGCATTATGAAAGCTTTTTCCTGGTTTTACATATTAAAAATTTAATTGTGGTAAAATATAAATAATGTATATATTTCTACATATTTTCATATATATATATTTCACTAATCCAGGAATACTTTCACTCACTCAATTGTCTCATAGTTGTGAAAAGGGGTAATTTTTACAGTAAGTGATAAAAGAAATTTTAGATTCCTGGTGTCTATTCTAGGATAGAAGTACTGCTACCTTTTTTGAAGTGATAATTCAATAATTTTTAAAACTTACCTGTGGAGATCTCTTATAGACAGGAACCCCTGTAAACTGCCTGTGACAATGTGTTCTCCAATTACACATATATCTGATATTTGTTCCTTCAGGTCTTGAGATCCCAGATATTTGCCATTTATAGAAAACAGGTGTAATGCATTTTTATCCTGCAAAGAATTGATGAGGAAAACTTAAAGATCTTGAATAAAAGCTGAGTTTTTACACTGTCAGTTAAAGCAATGACTAAAACAGAATGCTAAAAATTTTGGAGTGCAGACTGTGGGCGCTCGTGCCTATAATCACAGTTATTCAGGAGATTGGGAGGATCATGGTTCAAGACCAGTCTGGGCAAAAAGATAGCAAGATCCCATCTCAACCAACAATCAGGATGTGGTGGTGTGTGTCTGTGGTCCAAGCTATGCAGGATGTGCTAGGTAAGGAGGACCATAATCTGAGCACAGTCCTAGGCAAAAATGTGAGACACTTCCTGAAAAAAGATAACTAAAGCAAAAAAGGTGTAAATGTGGGGCTCAAGTGGTAGACTGCCTATCTAGTAAGTGTGCTCCCTGCCACCACCAATTTTTTTCTGAATAAAAATGTGACTGCATTTAAGTGTAGATAAGGGCTGTTGGAGTGGCTCAAATGGTAGAGCATCTGCCTACCAAGTGTGAGGCCCTGAGTTCAAAAATACACCAAAAAAACCCCCCCAAAAACAATAATGGTGTTCTCAGCCAGGTGCTGGTGGCTCCTGCCTGTAATCCTAGCTACTTGGGAGGCTGAGATCAGGAGGATTACAGTTAGAGGCCAGCCTAGGCAAACAGTTTGAGATCGTACCTACAAAATAACCACAGCAAAATGGACTGGAGGTGTGGCTCAAGTGTTAGAGTGCCTTCTTTGCAAACAAAAATCCCTGAGTCTGAACTTCAATCACACCAAAATAAATAATTAAATAAATAATAAAATGAGGGAGGGAAAGAAATGCTAGTGGTAGTCTATACTACTGCACACAAGCATTCTGTACCTTGAGAGTGGTCTTTTCCTCAATGCTGGAATAGATAACGATATGTCCTTCCCAAGAGATAGCCAAATTGGGAATGGTCAGGAACAGACAGCTCTCACAAGGTGGTCTTAAAGTCCTCATGTACTGCCCTTTTTGAATGGTGTGTATAATCACAGTGCCATCCTACTTACAGGAAATTCAGAACATGGAAGACAACAAAAAAGAAGAAAGTAGCATCTAGATAAGAAAATGTGGGAAGGGAACTGAGAAAATGACTATTCCATCAACGACATATGTACCTTAGGAAAAATTCCAATCCTAAAATTTTTAGTAGTATTTATCTCATAGAATACTCACTTCCCTTAACTAATATGACCAATAAAAAATCTCAAACAGAATCCAGTCTCTATGTTTTTTCTGTTTGCATTACTATACTTTTGCAATATCCCAAATAAATATGGTATAAAATTTCTTTTATTATTTCCCTTAGAAAACCTTTAGATATAACCATTACTACTGAATTTACAGAAAAAAATAGTATTTTTCTAAAGGTGAAATCTTACCCTTGATCCTGACACTGCCATGTCCAGTTCAGTGCTGATGCCCACACTTAGTACCTCATCAGTGTGTCCATAAAGAATCTGGAAAGGTTTAGATGCTAAACCCAAAGGAGTACTTCCCTAATATTAAAAAGGAAGAACAAAGGTCAAGAGTTTTTTTTTTTTTTTGCTGTTTTTTATAACAAGAATTATACTGTACTTAAAATTTGCAGTAACAAAACAAAGTAATACTGTAGGTAGTTAAAAACCACTGAGTCTATACATGGTAATACTCAGTCTTATGTTTTTCTTGAATTCTTGAATTACTTTCAAACTTTTGAACTTCAAAAACTTAACCTGAATGATCTCGATGTTGACTGTCTTGGATTAATTTTTCCAGGTTATTTTTCCTTTAAATTTATAGATTTATCCTTCTTTAACTTCAGATAAACTTTTTGTTCTACATCTATGAACACTTTCTCTTTCCCACTTATTAGAATCTCTGCTTTAGGGACCTCAATTATCTTTATGCTGATTTGTCTCTAACTTCCATAATTTGGTTTGCAGTCAAATTACATCTATTTCTTGTTGTTTCTGCTTTGGGTTTACTTACATTTGTAGTGGTATTGGTTTTAATCTCAGTTTGATTCTTCTGTGTCATCCCTTTTCATTTTACTATGCTAAACTTAACATTTCCACTTTGAGTTCCTATCTTATTGAATATACATTATGTTTCCCTAGTAACAGAAATTTATTATAGAGGGTTCCTCTTTTCTATGCTTTGTTTCAAGAGAAGATTCTTTATGTCTTTAGCATGTTTGTGTTGTATTCTACTTTATATGCTAAGGCGTATTTGAATACTTGTTATGTTATTTGTTTTATTCATGATTATTTTTGGGAATGCTGCTCAGGTCTTCTATCTGTTGCTATATTGTGTGCATGAGTTTCTGTAGACTCTGCTACCTGGGACACATTTGTCTTTCCCTACAAGGGTCAGTCTGTGTGCCTAGTGTACTTCACCTAACTTACAAATTGAGCAATTCCTGTATTACTTAAACAATCTGAGTTACAGAAAAAGATAAACACTTCTTAAATTCATTTTTAAAAGGTTACATATCCCAGTATTAAACAAGATAAAGACAGAACAAAACTGATCTATTTCACTCGAGAGAAGAGAAGAAATTTAAGTACTAGCAACAAACACTACTAAAATGTAATAGCAATACACCATGAGTAACGTGGTTTTATTATAGAAATTCAAGGATGTTTCAAATCTATGAAGTCCCTTGATAGATTACATCAAGACAAAGTAAGAGAAAAACTACAAATAAATAAAGAGAAACATAGCCTCAGAGGACATTACTGTGATCATTGGCAAAATTAGAACACAAACTGTGTGGGTCAGAGAATAGTTCTGTATAAATGTTGTGCATTCTGACTTTGGCAGCTGTGCGTGGTTATATATAAGAATGTCTCTGTTCTTAGAAGGATGCCAAGGGGAGGATTGTAAAACAGATCCTGCTAGAAATTTTTGGAAAGTAATAGGGTATAATGGGATGAAGATAATAAATCAATAAAACAAACAAACATGGTGATTGAGATAGGACAGAATGCTCGTGACAAAATGCAGAAGAGCTCAAAAAGTCACTCACTGCCAGAGAAAAATTCATTACCCTTGTAAAACACCACAGTTTTCTTGTGATCTGTCTCTAATCTAAACCAAGAACATTTCAATGTGTGACTACCTGATTTATTATTTGCCATATCATACAAGTAGTATCTCTGGAACCAGAAATCAAATGTATTCCACAGTAATCTGTAGCTAAGCAAGTCACAATATCTGAAAGAAAAATGAATAAAATAAAATGGTTTTGTTTTGTTGAAACAATTTTGAAGGCAACTTTAGTTAATGTTCAAACTATTACTAAACCAATTTTTCTAACAAGGAGGAGTAGGAATTGCATTGTAAAACAGTGGTAGTGACAGAAAAGAAGCAGTTTCAAAATCACCTAGGAGAGTTTTCTTGGAGACAATTGTTTTTTAGAGTGAGATACAAATGTGGGGTGCATGGAATGGCTATCAAAATCTTGGGAGAAGGACGGACAGTTTGAAATGGATCCCAGGTAATGGAGGTGCTTCTCTGCCCTCTCATCCTATTCACCTTCTCCTCCCCTCGGGCATTGCAATCTTACAGAATATGTACCCTTAAGGAAAAACAGTACATGTATTATGGTATAAATTCAAATATTTTTCCTGAATCGTAAATTGCTGAGCCAATGACATCACTGGAATAGAATTAGCTCAGGAGACTTCATTTCCATTCCTTAACAAGCTTATTAGAAAAGAATGACTCAGCATTTTATTCTTATATGGAAGACTGAGAAAATAAAATGTGCTAGATTAAACTACATTCAACAATTTTCTCTCTCTTTCTTTACTGTTAACAGAGTAATGGGCAATTATGTATTATTTAACGATGATAAATTTTATTGTTATTTTGTTTTAAAATCCTTATTTCTGTCAGCAATTTAGGCTGTAAAAAGACAGCCTAACATCTATACACAATGAAGGTGTTTTAGTATATTCTCAACACACTAGACAGTTTTATAGGGAATATGAACTACTTTTATATAGTTGAAAAAAACAGAAAAAAATTTTTGAAAAAAGTTAATCCTTACCCATATGTCTGATGTTGTGTGAGATAATTTTGCCTCTTGTAAGTGACATCACTTGAATGCTGTTATCCCAGTGTCCAGCAGTGAAGAGCAACTTTGCATCATGTGATACTACAAACAGCTTAGAAGTGACCTCTAGCCCTGGAGCAAAAGGACTATTCATACTACGCTGAGTTCTGTAAACACAATTAAGTATTAGACTTTCCTTAAAGGATCACTTAGACTGATGTTGACTATTTTTAAAAACCTCTAAAAAATAAAGTCCCTTTTGGGTGTCAGGTGGATCAGAAGGATTGTGGGTCAAGGCCAACACTGGCGAATAGTTTGTGAGACCCCCATCTCCAAAATAATCAGAGCAAAATGGGCTGGAGATGTGGCTCAAGTGGTATAGAACCAGTGTGAAGTCCTGGTTCAACCCATGCCAAGTACCATCAAAAAAATAAATAAATAGAAAAATAAAGTCCCAAAAGCTTTATTTGTAATATCTATTAATAAATGAGAAACTTCTAGGAACAACAAGATAGAATATACCAGGAATAGGAAAATCAGAAATAAACTAAAACCAGTAATCTCCTATACAAGGTGAAGTACAGAGATAAGTCAGTCTCGTAGCCAACAAGACTCATGACATCATGACAACTGTCTTCCATCCCAACCAAAGCAAGCATGTGGCTCTTATTTGCTTCCAAGTGAAATACCTATGGGCTTATACAATCTAGGTTCTGCAGAAAGACAAAAGTAATTACACACTTTAGTGTGTATAAAGAAAATGAAGGCTAATTCTGACACTTCAGCTCTAGAACTTTATTGTTCAATATTAATTTGCTAGAATATGCTTTGTGCAAAGCTAATAGCACTAAGTTCTATGAGGGAGAAAAGGGGGAAAGGCCATTGCCTCCGAACCTTGTGGGGTTTTATTCTAATTGAAGAAGAAAAGACACAATGATAACACTTATATCATTTTAACCAGATTTCAAGTATATGAAGCAATGTGATCCTCAAAGCAACATAAAATGTATTTAGCTAGAAAAAAATACAAGCAAACATATAGCTAAGACAACTTAGAATGAGCAAAATGCCACCTTAAGTTAGAATAACTTTTGGAGATTAAAAAAATATGATGGAAGCCTATTAAATATGTATGAAAATAGCATAATGAAACTAAAAATTGTAAAAAAGAAGGGGGAAGAGGGTTTAAAAAGTGAACAGCAATGAGGTGAATTTGATCACAGTCTATTATATGCATATATGTAAATATCACAATTAATTGTATAGTTAATATATCCTAATAAAACTTTGGAAAAATAACTAAGATAAACACTAGATTCTTATTACATAAAACACATGGTAACTTATTATTATTTGTAAATAGTAAAGTAAGATAAAATTACAATCACATTTATTATTCCTAATGTAATTTTTGCTTATGTAGCTGTTACTATTGAAATTCAGCCTTATTGGAAGAAAAGAAAATCTGGGTCTAAAACACTACTTTGAAAATGATAGAAATGGACAGGGGCTGTGGCACATGGCTGTAATCCCAGCTACCTGGGAGGCAGAGATTGAGAGGATTGCTGCTCAAGGCCAGCTAGAAGTTTAAGGCAAAAAGTTAGAAAGACAACACCTGAACAAGTTGTGTAAGGTGTCACATGCCTGTGATTCCAGCTACATGTGAAGGCCATAAGTAGGAGGATCATGGTCTGAGGCTGACCTGAGCAAAAACCTTACCTGAAAGATAACTAAAGCAAAAAAGGGCTATGGGTGTAGCTCAAGTGGTAGCGGGCCTGCCTAGCAAACACTAAAGCCTTGAGTTCAAACACCAAAACCACCACCACCACCAAAAAAAAAGGGAATCAATCTAGTTGCTTTGCCTGGCCATAAGGGACCTGCTGTAGCTGTTAAGTTTTCAGTGTTCATTTACTTACTTTGGATTTGTCACAGTTTGGTCCTTGATGAATGTAAAGTAATTAGATATGTTTCTGTCATAAGGCAGCCATCCATGGGTTCCAATAACGTAATTCATGCTCACTGTGACCTGAGAAAGAACATATGAAACCTCAAGGTCCAAAAGCAGAAAAGAATAACCAGATGCTCACAGGATGCTGCACCTATCAATTGGGGACTGCTGTGGAGCAGTGCACCTAACACATGAACTCCATCAAATCTTAAAAGAATTCAAATGGAAAAAACTCTGTATCTTATTATAAGAAGAGCTGTCCTTCTTTAGTAAGATTATTTTTCCTCATAATTTCTCAAAGCTTATTAGCATCTATTAATTGCCAGTCAGAGGAAATTCAAAAGCATGTCTCACCACAAATATATGACATACATAATTTAGAACATAAATCAGTACAAATTATGATGATCTGTTAAGGTCTCCTTAAGTCATAGTCATAGTTAATATGTTCTTTTGAAAATGAAAGCCTTTTTACTCCCCCAATTATAAAACAGGTTACTTACCCCCCCCCCCCATAACACCCTACTGCCCATCAGGAAACCTAAAAAAATATATAGGTATTGCTGGGTGAGATGGCTCATGCCTATAATCCTAGTTACTTGGGGGAAGAGATCAGGAGGATCATGGCCAGCCTGAACAAAATTTCTAGAGACCTTATCTCAATCAATAAAAAAGCTGGGCATGGTGGCAGGGGCCTGTATCCCATCTAGGTGGGAAGCATAATAGGAGGGGAGTGGTTCAGGTTACCCAGGAATAAAGGTAAGATCCTATGCAAAAATAACTAAAAGCAAAAAGGATTGGTGGTTTGGCTCAAGTAGAGGCCCCAAGTACAAACCCTTGTACCACACACACACACAAAATAAATAAATAAACAGGTATTAAAATGGAAAAATCACAGGACTCCATCAGTGAAAAGATACTTATTGTTTCTGTATATCTTTTTGGAAATTTTTCTAAGCAGACACAATATTCAAAACTACAAAAATAGACTTAATTCTGGAGTCTCTACTGTTCACTGTGCCATATCACATTTTTCTCATTCCTAAGTGACAAACTTCGAATAAGACAGTCCTTGGTTTTATCAAAATGGCAAGGGTCCAGATCCCTTACTTGCTAGCTCTGCGATTTGGGGCAAGCTACTTGAGTTTCAAAATGTCTTAATTTATAGAAAGGAAATAATAATAGTGACTATCTCACAGGTTTGCTAGTTGGATTAAATGAAAAAGCAATACAAAATACAATGGAGTGCTCTGGATGTATACCTTAGAAATTTCTGTATTATCTCCAATTATCATTATTATAGTTTTAAAATAAATTTAAATATGAGATGTTAGCCCCTATTTTTCTTTTGTTTTAATTAGGATATATTCACTATATGGGGGGGATTTGTAATGATAATTTTAATTAGAATTGTACATTACATTGTACATTAGTTACACTGCCCCCATTGTTTCTCCCCCTTGGCCTATTTTTCTTATATAACATTTAAAGTTTATTTATTTCTCCAAATAAACTTTAGAATTAGAGTAATTGCAAAACTATAAAAATAGAAGATATACTTTTGTACTTCATCAAATTCTGTAAAAATTTTCACTACTATTTTTAAAATGGCTTTAAAAATGTTTATTTCTCATTTTTTGGTAAGTTGTAATGGACATAGACATGACTGTGAAAAAGGAATAAACCAACTTACCAGTAACTCAGGGCTGCCTTGAGACATAAAAGAACGAGACTGATTTTTGGGGACAATGGCCTTTAGTAGTGGAATACCATCACTAATCCCCTAGAAAATAAAAGCTCTTTAGTGGTTGGTTCTGCTTATATTTATTAGGTACAAATTACTGAATACTTCTACTTCTTTAAATAAGGTGATACATGCAATAGAGCAATTTATTCTATCGAGCTACATAGTCATTTAATTTAAAATGTAGGAAAGGAATTATATACCATGATTGTATGGAATACTTGACACTTGTGAAACCCATTACCTTTTTCTATTCCACTACTCTGCTGTTAAACAGAGAGCTAGGCTTTAAGGAGCAGCTAGGGATTTGCAATCTTTCTTTTTCCCTTGCTACACTGACATGATATAAAGTAGAAAATATAGATCAAATAAGTTTCTCAAACAAATTAAACAGGAAAATTGGTTATAATTTATAGGAAAAACTTTTGGGTCTCAATGTTAAAAAACAGATATACTTTGTTAACTGAAGTACTTCCTGAAAGCCATAATATTACTATGAGAAAATATGGTTCTCAAAACAGTTACCACAATCTTATTATGAAAGAGAACAGTAATTTTAACTTAGTTCCTTGATATGAAAATAGTTCAAAAATGATACCTCACATGTATTAATTAAGTAAATAACATTATTGGGCACGTACTATGTACCAAATACCGTTCTAAGAGCTTTGTAATATAAAATAACATAAAATTCATTGTAATTTACAAAATTATAAAATGTTAGTACTTTTCAAATTATGAATTAATACAGAATGACTTGCACTTGAACAAGGCTAAATGAGAATGGTATTTGAAAAAATCCATTTATTAAAGCCCTTGCTTTCACTACTACCTCCATTCTCTTCACCATTTTAACACCTAGGAAGTGTTTCTCCATATACTCTTTATGATGAAAAGTGACCAACAAGTTATTAGTACACAAGGATATCTATTGTGTTCTTTATCTTGCTCACTCCAAATAATGTTCTTGGGAAAAGTTTCCAAGTAACATGGTGCACATAGAAAGGGATAAATATGTCACTTGGATCTAGAGATGGAATTCAGAATGTATTATTTTATAAAAGCAGTGTCTCAAATAATAGGCATGATGGAAATAGTTCTATCAGCATTATATAATGTAACATTATATATCCATCAGATTATAGGAAAAATAGGGTTGTCTTATGTGCAGTAAACAGTTAACACAGTAGACCTGAGACTGCTCTCCTTAGAAAGGTCTGCTTCCAAATTTGGCCCTTGATTGGCAAACAGTTCCTTACAATGACATAAAACTTTCCCTAAATGGTAAGGGTAGCTCACTATACTTATACTGTATAAAAACAATCTGGTTTATGCTGAATACCTACTTTTCTGGAATTTTGGTACATGCTAGGCAGAGGAGCTATATATAGCCTTGAGTACTGAGTCCCTTTGAAAACAACAACAAAAAAAGTTTTCATATTTCATTACAGGCAGAATTTAAGCATGCCTTGTGTCTGGCTTCCCTTGGACTTCTGCCTTTGCTGATGTTGTTTTGAATCATTCCACCATAATAAATCTTAGCCCTAAGTATAACTACATTAATTCTTGTGAGTCTTTCTCACAAATCACTGAACCTGTGTTGGTGATCCCCAGACATCTTGAGAATTAGTCATGACTTATGCAAATTATTTCTGTATGTTCTGAGTTCTAGGCAATTGACTCAGATATTTTTGGTAAATGACTAACATTGTAGAGTTTGTGCTGTTAAACATTAAGTAACTTTTGTCAGTCAACATGAATCTAGGAAAAGAATGATGTATTAATTTTGAAGTGGTCACACAAATGTGAAAATACATCCATATTAAAATACTGACTAGGGCTGGCAGAGTGGCTCAAGTGGTAGAGTGCCTGCTTAGCAAGCTTGAGGCCCTTAGTTCAAGCCCCAATACTGTCAAAATAAAAATTCAAAACATAAAATACTGTGGCACTTAAAACACATTTATCTGAATAAAACTCATTATAAAGCTTTAACCATTAAATTTTCAAATTTTCATAGTAAATTATCAAAAAACCTCTATAACATTTTCCCATGGTATTGGACATAAAAGATATATTATACTGATGCTCTAATGAAGGATTTTACAAATTTCAACCTGTGAGACAAATTTAGTCCACTGCCTGTTCTGTAGGTGGTGGGTGAGCTAAGAATGATTTTTCTATTTTTAGATAGCTAATTTTAGGTATTATATATGCACCTATATGATATCACTAATTTTGCTCATGGCCTACTAAGCCCAGAATATTCACAATCTGCTCCTTAAAGAAAATGTTGGCCAACCTCGGTGCATTGCATGAGGGACTGCTTGTGCTATGTGCATGTCCCCAAACTATTTTTAAATTACTAACTTGCTATCTTCATTTTTCTTTTTGTCAGAAGAGTTAATATTATGTCATAACCAAATTCATAGGTATAAATGCATTTCATAGTCACATTCTAAACTATTCATTTTACTACATATATTCACACAGGTAATTTTTAAAATTTAAAGGTATTCTCTCAATTACAACATTAATTACTCCTGTTTTATTTGACCATTTTTTCTAATACTATCAATCTAACTTTCTTGGAAAATATTTTATAGATGAGAAGACATTACAATGAGTGTTTTAAATAAAAATATTAGCTTTCTCTACATATTAACTTGACTGTCACAAAAAGTATCTTAAATCAAATTACTCATACTTTCTTGTCAGGAAAAGTAGTAGAAAGCTAAGAGAAACAGTTTAGACTACTATTCTGCAGCAAAAAAGCTTTTACTAAGTGTTTTAAAAATACAAGATCAAATTATTACAATATAATTTACTATTTTAAATTAACACTCCACTCCATTAAAGAAAAAAAATAAACTTTTCAGGTGTATAGACTTCAGAGAAAAAATTCTTCGATATTACTGAGTTAAATATTACCTCTATAAAAAATGACTTGAGTTCAGGAAGGTGTTGAAATAGGTTTAGTGCTGAAGTGTCTGTTTTGGACTGCTTCTGTATTGCTTCTTCTGCTGATAATCTAGGTGGGTGTGGTTCCTTCAAAATAATTTTAAGGAAAAATTCCATAATTACATTAAAACAACTCTCACCATGCTCCTTCATACATGCTGGGCTGAAGCTACAATAGACTGCATACCATGCACTATAAACAACTCCAGGCCAAGGCTTAGCTATTCCCATTTAGCAGTTACTACCCTTTGCTTTTCTATGGAACCACCCCTCCTCTACTTTAAATTTTTTCTTCCTGGTGTCTCTCCTGAGTTTCTAAGTCAGCATTAATTATCTTCTTTAATCATTTTCCTTAGCAAATTATTTAGTGCTCATTTCCTTCTATATTGGGTTACATATGGCTGTTTTAGGTCTGTCTTACTCATCTAGGGTATATGGTACCTTAAAGCCAGAGATAAGTCTTTGTCATTTTTTTGATTCTTGAATACCTAGGACAACATCTCAAACATGATAGATGCTTAATAAATGCTGGGCAAAATTAAATGCAGTATTCAACATTCAATATTTTAAATGTGGGTTAATCTAATTCCTGAAACAAGATGCAAATATAAATACTATAAAGATAAAATTATAGATATTACTGAATACTTTCAAATAAATTATTCTTCTTCCTTAACTTTTATGTCAGAGATGCAGAACAGAATCACTTTACATTTAATGAGCAGAAAATGGGACTGGATGTGGCTCAAATGATAAAGTAATTCCCTAGCAAGCCTGAGGACCTGAGCTCAATCCTCAATATTGCAAAACAAACAAGCAGAAAATGACAGATAACGTTATTATTTCAAAAGCTCAATTAAAATGTAGAATAGAATTCTATCTAAAAGGGATTCTTTTATTTCTGTCACAAAACAGGAGATTATAGGTAATAGATGTGACAGCTACAAGTACGTAAGTATGTAGCTCTGTCCTTGGATTATTTTGCTTATGATGACCTCTAGTCCATCTATTTTTCCTGAAAATGACATAATTTTTCATCTTTATGGCTGAATAAAGCTCCATTGTACCACATTTTCTTCATCCATTCTTCCACCAACAGACAACTAGGCTGATTCCACACTTGGAATTCACTATTGCAAATAGTGCTGTAATAAACATGGGTATGCAGGTGCTATATTATGTGCTGACTCTGATTCCTTCAGCGGCATACCTAGAGGTAGTGTAGTTGGATCATAAATATGGTAGTTCTAATTTTAGTTTATTGAGGAACCTCCAAACTGATTTCCATAGTGTCTGGAATAATTTCCATTACCAGTAACAGTGTATAAATGCTCCTTTTCCCATGTCACATCCTCACCAGAATTTGCTGTTGTTGTTATTCTTGATAAGAGTCATTCTGACTGGGGTAAGATGGAACTTCAATGAAGCTTTGATCTGAATTTCCCTGATGGTTAAGGATGTTGACCTTTCATATACTTATTGGCCATTTGTACTACTTCTTTCGAAAAATTGTTCATTTCTCCACTTACTGATCAGATTATTTTTGTTTTTATGTTTAATTTTTTGAGTCATTTGTACATTCTGGATACTATCTGGTGAAGATTTTTCCTCCCATTCTGAGACTGTCTTTTCATTCTGGTAAATGTTTCCTTTAATTTGATGCAATCCCATTTGTCAATTCTTGCTCTTATTTCCTGGGAAATTGGAATCCTATTTCAAAAGTCATTACTTATGCTTTTATCTTGAACTGTTTTCCCTCTAGTAGTTTCAAAGATACAGGTCTTACATTAAGGATTTTTTAATCCATTTTGAACTGATTTTTGTATACCATGATAAGTAGGGATCTAGTTTCAGAATCCTACATGTGGATATCCAGTTTTCCTAGTACCATTTGTTGAAGAGGCTGTTTTGTTTCCAATGTATCCTTTCTTAAGAATCAGATGACTATAGATGCATGGGATTACTTCTAGGAATTCTATTTTATTCGGCTACATGCATGTTTTTATTTCAGTACCATGAGGTTTTTGTAAAAGGTGTAAGATTTATAGGATCTGAAGAGAAACCACAGTACACCATGATTTTCTTACTAGGGCTCTGTAGCATAATTTGAAGTCCAGTATTTTGATACCTCTAGCACTGCTCAGGATTGCTTTGGCTTTTTGGGGTCTTTTGTGTTTCTATATGAATTTTAAGAGTTGTTTTTTTCTAGTTTTGTGAAGAATGTAATTGAAATTTTCATGGAGATTGGACTAAGTCTGTAAATTGTTCTTAGTAATATAGACATTTTGATAATTTTAATACTGCCAATCCATGAGGTATTTCATCTTCTAGTGTCATCCTCAATTTCTTTCTTCAGTGTTTTATAATTTTCATCATAAAAGTCTTTCACTTCCTTGGTTAAGTCTTATTTCTAGGTATTTTGTTTATTTACTTATTTTGAGAATAAGATTGTTTTCCTGATATCTTTCACAAAATGTTCACTATTGGTGTATGAAAAAGGTACTGATTTTTACATGTTGATTTTGTATTCTGCTACTTTGCTGAAAGTGTTTATCAGATCTAAGAGTTTTCTGGTGAAGTCTTTATAGAGAATTTTAAGTATAGGATCATATCATCTGCTAATAGAATAATCTGACTTCCTCCTTTTTTATTTGTATCTGTTTTCTTTCTCTTGCATTATTGCTCTAAGAATTAGAGTATAATTTTTTTAAACATTCCCTAATGACTCTCTGGATTTCATTAATATCTGTTATAATTTTTCCCTTTTCTTTCCTAATTTAATTAATTTGGGTCTTCTCTTTCTTTTGGTTCTGCTAAGAGGCTGCCATTCTTATTTACGTTTTCAAAGAACCAACTCTTTGTTTCATTGATCCTTTGTTCTTTTAATTTCCATTTCATTAATTTCTCCCCAATCTTTATTATTGCTTTTCATCTACTCATTCTGGGTTTGTTCTTGTTTTCTAAGACCTTGAGGTGCATCCTTAGGTTACTCATTTGAGGTGTGATTTTTTTTTTTAAATGTAAGTACTCCTAGCTATAAATTTTCCTACTAGCACCGCCTTTGCTATATCCCAAAGGTTATCCCAAAGGTTTTTTGTGAAGGGTTTTTCGAGATGGGTTCTCTTGAACTATTTGCCTGAGTTGGCTTTGAACTGCTATCCTCCTGATCTCTGCCTCTTGAGTAGCTAGGATTACAGGCAAGAGACACCAGCGCCCAGCTTTTTTTTTTTTTTTTTCTGAATAATCTATTTATGATAGTGGGATATTGACTATTATTGCATCTGAACCTATCTGGCCCATTATGCCAGATATGTTTGTTTTATGAACTTAGAAAAATCATTAGTACAAATATATTTGTATCTTCTTGATGAATTGTTTTCTTTATTAATAGTGACCTTTATTCCTTCTAATTTTGGCTTGAAGTCTTCTTTGTCAAATATGAATATAATTATTCCTGCTTGCTTTCAGATCCTGTTTGCTTAGAATATAATTTTTCATCCTTTCACTATCAATCTGTGTGTGTCTTTGTGGGTGAGGTGAGTTTCTTGTGGACAATATATGGCGGGACCTTCTTTTTCTATCCATTTAACCATGTTGAGTCTTTAAACTAGAAAGTTAAGACTGTTTGCATTTGGGGTTATTATTGAAAGGTATTAATGTCTCCTTTATTTTAGGGCTTTGCTGCTTTTCTGAGTAAATAATGTTTGATTCTTTCCTATTTCTTATTTACTTATCTATTCTTCTAGTGGGACTTATTCTTTCCCAAGATTTGTGCTTGTATATATCTTTCTTCTTCTTCTAGGTATAGCATCCTTTTAAGTATTTTCTGCAATGCTGGCCTAGTAGTCATGACTTGCTTTAGTTTATGCCTGTCATGGAAGGTCTTTATCATTCCAATATTTTTGGTGATATGGGGGGTTGAACTCAGGGCTTCACACTTGCAAGACAGGCATTCTACCACTTGAACCACTCTGCCAGTCCTTTTTGCATTGGTTATTTTGAGATAGGGTCTTGCTTTATGTCTGGGCTGGTCTGGACTGTGATCCTCCTATTTTTACTTACCTACATAACTTAAATAACAGGTGTAGGGGTTTTGTGAACTTTTTGCCCAGGCTGGCCTCAAACTGTGACCATCTTGAACTCCCTCTTCCAAGTAGCTAGGAGTATAGGCTTGAGCCACCATGACTGGCTCTCCTTCAATTTTTGAAGGATAACTTTTTGGGATATAGTAGTCTTAGCTGGCAGTTATTTTGTTTCAGGCTTAAAATACATCTATCCATGCTCTTTCAGCCCTTTAGTGTTTCTGAGAGGTTTTCTATTACTTTGATAGGTAACAATCAAAGTGCCTTTGTAAGTAAGTAGATGCTTCCATCTTGCAGCCTTCAGTAGTCTTTGTTCTCTACTTTTGGTATTTTAAATGACATGCTGAGGTTCTTTTTATCTACCAGAATCTTAAACATGCATGTACTTGGATGTCCATCTCTTCTCCTAGATTTTGTAAGTTTTCTGCTATAATTTCATTAAGTTTTCTGTATCTTTAGTCTGTATCTTGGTCCCTGCTTTTATATAGATTTGTAGGCTTGGTTTCTTAATTGTGTCCCAGAGGTCTTGAATGCTGAGGTTATGATTACTTTCTTCTTTATTGTTATCTAAATGTAATTATTCCTCAACCTTGTCTTCAATCCTTGGTATTCTTTCTAGTCTACTGATGATTGCCATTGAGTTTTTTTTAATTTATCAAGCTTTTCATTTTCAAGATTTTTGTTCCTCCCTAACCCAGAATCTCTGTCTTTGCTGATTTTCTCTTCTAAATTTCTTGTCCAAGTTGTTGAATTTCTCATCCAAGTCTCAAATTGATTTCTTCGTTCATTTGTTTATTTGAATCCTCTGATGTCATTGATCATTTTAAAAATTAGACTTCTGAACTGCTTAACACTTCATATATTTTAGTATCTTTGGATTTAGTTTTTGAAGTGTTATGAACTTTTGGAGGGGTCATGGAGCCTTGTGTTTTCATATCTTGTGTTTTTAAGTTGTGATTTGCACATTTGTTGGGATGGATATCTCTTCCACTTTTACATGGGGAATATTCTTTTGAGCTCAATCTCCAAGAGGAGAAAACTGTTGTTATAACAGCAACAACGAAAATCAGATATAGAAATACAATTAAAATCAATTAAAGCCAACTACTACACCACCATTAACCTTATAAAAGAAAATGGCAAAAAAAATATAGGATAAGCTATGAAGTTAAAAATTAATGAAGGTAAAAATAATATTAACAAATGAATGAAATAAAGGAGGGGGAAGGGAAAAAGAAAGACCAAGGTTAAACAAAAAAAAAAAAAAAGGAGAAGAATGTAAGGAAGATGAAAAGAGCAACAAGAAATAAAAAAATAAAAAGTATATAAATAAAATTAGAGAAAGATACAAAGAGGAATAAAAAACCATACAATTTTTAAAAATATAGTAAAAATAGCATTAAAATATTTTTAGCTTCTTTTCAGGTCCTTTAACATTGGAATTTTCCAGGTGTTTGGGGAGGGGGAGTAGGTAGTGGGTCATAGCTGGAGTCTATTGTAATTACTACTGTTCAATGATCTTTGTGGCCTATTGGCTGGGCAGTTTCCCCACTCACTTCAGAGGGCCTCCCAGATGGTACACCCAGGGGTGGCAAACGTACCCCAGGGATGTTCTTGAATGCATTGGAGAATGTTACTGCAGTACTATTTACAATAGCCAAGATATGGAAACAGCCAAGATCTCCTACTACCAATGAATGGATTAAGAAAATGTGGTATTTATACACAATGGACTTTTACTCAGCCACAAAGAATGAAATTTTGTCATTTGCAAGTAAACAGATGGAACTGGAGAACATCATCTTAAGTGAAGTTAGCCAGGCTCAGAAGGCTAAAAATCGCATGTTCTCATTCATATACGGATTATAGACCTAAAACAAATGCAGTAATGTTATTGGACCTGGGTCACATACTAAGGGTAGAAACATGCACAGGAGGAATAGGGAAAGGGAAAGAAACCTAAAATTTGAAAGTGTTTTATGTGCTCACTGTAGAGGAGCGAATATAGTAATCTTAAACTGGCAAAGGCCACTATGGGAAGGGGACCAAGGAAGTAGCAAAGAGGTCTGGCAGAGATGAACCAATGCAGGTAGCGATACACAAGTGCATGGAAGCAATACTAGGAGTCTCTTTGTATAGCTATCTTTACCTCAAACTAGCAAAAATGCCATGTCTTTCTTATTATCTCTTATGTTTTCTCTTCAACAAAATCAGAGAACAAGAGGGCAGAACAGGTTCTGCCTGGAAGCGGGAGTGCGGAGAGGTGTGTGTGGGGAGGTGGCCCAATGTATACACACATGTAAGTAAATGTAAAAATGATAAAAGAAAGAAAAAAAGACAAAGAAACAAGCACTGGCATAAGAACCATCACCACAAGACATTAACAGCCTTAAAAAGGACTTCTACAAAATCAGAGAACAGGAGGCAGAACATGTCCTGACCAAGGGGAGGAGTGGCAAGAGGAAAAGGGAAGGTGGCAGGGAAAGAGCGTAGGAGAATAAATGCAAAGCAAAAAATGTGTACACATGTATGTAAAGGCCAAAATGATACCTGTTGAAACTATTCCAGAAATGGGGGAAGGAGGGATAAAGAAGAGTGGTGGAGGGGTTGAATTCAAGTATGATATATTTGATATATTTTAAGAGCTTTTGTAAATGTTAAAATGTACCTTTACCCAGCACAACGATAAAGGAAAAAACAGTTAAAAAAAAAAAAAAAGAATCAAACAGAGTACTGAAATCTGCATAGAGAAAGAGAACCAAGGGAACCTGGCACTCTGCCTGCCGGTCTCAGACCTTTCAGATCCTGTTCAGCCAGTAAACCACCCTGCATGATGAAAGGGGCCATAGAAAGTGAGCAATCTGCTCGAACTGGGCTCAGAGCTCTCAGTCTTGACCACTAGAAAAACACATGGATGGCTCTGGAGGTTGAACAGTTACCAGCCATGAGCTTGGAGCTCTCAGTCTCCACAATAATTCTCAGACAATGGGGTTTGCTCCTAACACAGAGGGCATGGCCACTAACCGCAGTATCCTTCATAGCCCATGATTTCTGCTGCCTAATCTTCTCAGCCAGTCCACATCTGACCCTGACCTTTCCAACAACTACCTCTGGTGGCTAACTCCCACCCAGACACACTGGCAGGATATCTCTAAGCTCCCTGGCTTCTGATTTTTCCTGTTTCCTGTTTTGCCAGAGGAGCTCTGTCACACAATAGTTCCCCTCTCCAGATGTCACCTGGCTAAAGGTCTCTGAGATATGGGGAGCAATTGCAGTGGATTTCTTCTCCAAGACTAGCCTGCCATGAAAGAGGAGTCACATCATAGAAAATCTCCCTCTGGATTAAAGGCTAGTAAAACCTGTTGGCTTATCTGTGACTAAGACTGTCAATCTGTATTTTTTTAACCAGGACTGCCTAATCTTGTGCCTGTGGCTTCAGCTTCCTCTCTCCTGGGGGAGTCAGGGCCAGAGATGCAGTTCCCTGTTCTTCTGAGTCACCTTTCTGTTTCTCTATGCTTTTTAGGTATTTTATCATGGATCTTGTGTGTGTGTGTGCATACATGTGCACGCACGCACATTGCTGGGTATACATACTAGGCACACACTCTTGCAGTGAGCTCTATCCTTAGACACTGTATAATTTTTATGACAATAATAATGAATACTACTCTTGTAAAATAAAAAGTAAAGTTGGTGCAAAACTATAGGATCTATTTTAGAGCCCTAGGAAGAGCTCTGTTTTATTCTGTTACTTTTGTCTCCCTTTTTTTGTTGTTGTTGTTTGGTTTTATTTTGCTATTTTTGAGACAAGGTATCACTTTGTGGCCAGACTGGCTTAAAACTCTCTATGAAGCTCAGGATGGCCTTGAATTTAAGACCTCCTACACAAGCCTCCTGAGTTTTGGGATTACGGACATGCACCACCATGACTACTTTACTTTTGCATTCTGAATGTGCTAGAAAGTAAGGAATTTCATATATGACTAAATACATACATATATATTTATATATAAATATACATATATGTAAAATACATATATATTTAACACATACATAAAAACCAGAGTTGGAGGTCCCAAGTAAACCATTCCTAAGGAATGATTTAATTATAAACCTTAGCCTGTAGTTGTACTTAGCAAGAAATACAACTACAAACTGGAGCTTCAATACATTATTGCTGTAATAGCTTTGGAGATTTCAATTCAACAAATATTTACTGTGCACATATACTATACATAAAAGATAAAAGATGGTTACTAATTCAGAGGAAACATGGCAAACCAGAAAGGTTTTGGAGTTAGTCACGAATATTAATCTGATTCCAGTCACTTTCTAGTTGTGTAAATGTAAGAAGGGTATTTAGTTTCTCTAGGGCTTTGTAGGCTGGATATTACTTTCTGTGAGGCTTGGCTTTATCATCTTAAAAATGAGGAAAATTGGATCTTTACTGTAAGGATTAGGGAAAGTATTAGGGAAGACATAGAGTAATATTTAATATTATATATATATTTTTTGGTAGCACTGGGGTTTGAACTCAGGGCTTCATGTTTACAAAGCAGGCACTCTATTGCTTGAGTCACACCTCCTTTATTTTTTAGACTGATTCCTTTTTTTTCCCTTGCAGTACTGGGGATTTAACCTTGGGCCTCACACATGTAAGGCAAACATTGTACTATTTGAGCCACTCTTCTAGCCCTAATTTGATTCTTAAGACTAGGCTGGGGCTTTGGATAGTAAAAATTCTTTATGGAATGATTTCAGCAACTATTAGTTTTACATATGGAGAGAATCCCAACATAAGGTTAGTTTTTTTTTTTTATCACAGAAAACATTTATTTTATACTTATTGAAAAAGTGCTTTTAAAGTTAAACAGATTTTTATCACAGCTACCTTGTGCAGACTAAAGAATGTATGAAACAAATTGGTTAAGTTCATATAACTTCATACTCTTCTGAATCACTTTTCAAATCACAGTCAAGGATGTCTGCATTTTCCCATACATGGCCCTCGGGGTCAAGAGAACTGGTGATGCAGCATTTCTTGAAAGAGTGCTCCAACCCTGCCTTCTGTCTAATGGCAGTGGGAAGCTTTGGATAAAACGGTGCTTGATGTCTTATTGACAATCCTGCTCAACACATGAATCGGTCACACCAGACTTTTGTTGCTTTGAATTTTGTTTCATCGATTCCAAAGGTCTTGGCAATTTCTTTGCCTTCAACTGCATCACTTGGCCTGTGATGAACAATCCTTTTTGTGCATGCCTCACTAACAAAACAAAGTACAGCTTCATCTACTTGTGGTATCTTTCTTAGGTCCTGTAAAGCATTTTGTCATTGCCTTGCAAGAAAAGAGGGAATTTTGATCATTCCCCCAATGGCAAACATTTGCTTCACTAATATCAAACATCCAGCCCACTGTGTTTCCATGCTCTTCTGCATAGGCAATAACCTCATTTCAATGCTGAATCATAGCGTAATGTTCTTGAAGGCGTTTTGAAATGCCAACTCAACCTGATACATTTGATACCAATGACACACACCAGTTAAGGAGACGATAATATGACAAGCTGTAAATTCACACATGCACAAGCTAGGTTGAGGACATGGCTATCACCTGGTTGACAGTAATGAGATGCATCCCAACTTCACACAAGTTAAAATGTCAAGAGTACATTTTATGACTAATAAAATGTTTTTTTTAAGCCTGAAATGTTTAACAGAGTCACATCAGTGCAAAACAATAAGCCCAAGAGCCAAGGAACAAATGTGTTAAGCAGAGAGCTAGAGAAGCAAAAAAAAGAAAAAAAAAAAAAAAAAAAAAACCCTTAAGATGAATTTTTCAGTGGTCCAATTTGGTTTTAAATTCCCTTTATTTCTATATGGCTTACATGTAAATCTTTTTTGAATTGGATATGAAATCCAAGTGCAAATTTTTTTCAGTCCCTTTGTGAATTTCTGTCTTCACTGACAGGTTCGCAATTGCCTTTTGTCATGTATGGTGGCTGGGGTCAGTGGCCTTCATCCACGGGAGCCCTATGCTGGCAAGCAGATCTTATCCTGTGTGGAGAGGCTGATGGGTCTTCTTCAGTGTCAGACCCTGAAGGCCCGTGGTCTCCCTCCTGGGATCCTGTGTCTCCCACCAGTTCCCGTAGAAACTTGAGTTTAGATAAAAATAGATGCCATACAAAATACCAGCCGCACACCATCCATCAGAAGCAGGACTATCAGCAGCGTGGCCACGAACACCAGCAGCGTCGTGAGGACAGGACGGGGGTCGCCTCCGGGCAGCCATAAGGTTAGTTTTAATGGCATACAGTATGTTACTTAGTTTATTTCTCTCAAAAAATATAAAGTGATTGGTGTTCCGAGTAAATAAAAATCCTTCTGTATCTTTATAAGCAATTGGTTATATAAGTGGATCTTTTTCCTGCCAATGCTAGGAATTTAATCCCGGGTCTTCTGCATGCTAGGCAAGCGTTCTACATAACTGGATCTTTTGAGATGGGATCTCAATATGATGTCCAGGCTGGCCTAGAACTCAAAATTCTCCTACCTCATCCTCCCAAGTAGATGGAACTACAGGCATGTGCCACATGGATCTTAACTGCAGTATTTTGTCATTTCAAAATAGGAAAAAATCAATTAAATCTCTATCTTTAAATGACAGTGTAATGTTTTTCTGAAATAAGGTTTTTAAATTATTAGTCTTTAAAAATAATGGTAGTACTATTTCTTAGCAATTTAATTCTAAACTTTTAAAGCTGTCAATAAGTTAAATAGTTTACCTTTAACAGCTGACAAGGTGTTTGCCCAAAATTATTAATCATCCCTTCTAAGGCTTTTCTTTCCTTTTCATCTGTTAAGGCATCCAGATCCACAGCTCCTAAAACCAGACGTAGTCAACTCAGCATATAGTGAAAACAGATCAGCATGTGACATCACTGATTAATTTATCAGGGACTGATTAGCATATTTTCAACTAAATATTTTACTCTTCAATTTATAATAACATTGAGGAGAGGTAACTTTCTAAAAATAAGTAAATCTTCAAATGTTAAATATATATAAAAATAAATTCCATCCATTACTTAGAACTAAAGTATTTTAAATAACTTATATTCTAGAAAAGTTTCTGTAGGAAAAATATAAATCATCCTAATACTACACCTAATTTTAGATCTTCCTCATGATAGGTTCAATTAAGAGAAAAACTACACAAAAATAGTGCTTTAAGTTACTGCTTCAAATAAAGGTTGGAGAAGATGATATTCTTATTCACGGATTATATACTCAGCCAAACTTAACATGGATTTTTACATGCATATTATCTGGCCATAACAACCATGTAATATTATCTCCTTAATAAACATATTACCTGTACAGCATGGTACAGTAAAAAATGCTTGCTTATTTATCAAATAAGCAACACTCATGTGAGTGCTGTTCAAATTCATATAACTGCATACTGTTCATAATCTTTAGAACTATTATCTCTACTTAAGAATTTGAAAGGAAATTACTACTTCTTGGCCTTTTAAAGCCATCAGAAAACATTCTTGATCCTGAGCTAAATAAGGGCATTTGAAGAACTTATTATGGGTAATTCTAAAGGCCTTCTTTCAAAGTTTGCTAACAATTTAATTCAGAATAGTTAATGTAGAACCTGACTAAATGGAACACATGTTCCAGCATCAAAAACTTTAAGATACCAACACTGGCATTTATGACTATATTTGAATATACAATAAAATGGTCTTATTTGCAGATTTATTAAACGCAGTTTTGACCAAGCATAGTCAAAAACAAATTTTAAAACTCAAAAGAAATTTCAAAAATAAAACATAAATTCTCACAGCTGTGCATTGGGCAGTCTTATTGTCAGCTGTGTTTAAATCATTGTGTGATCTACTGAGTGTTTCCTTAATTTTATGAAAACAAGATCCCCCAAAAGCAACTAGTACCCAAAAAAGCAAGGTAAAAGTTAGTGTGCTTAACTAAAGTGATAAAAGGGCAAACTTTAGATTTGCTGAAAGACAGCATGCCTTTAGTGGAAGTTTGGTGGCATTATGGGAAAAATGAATCAAGTATCCACAGTACAATACTGAGCTCAAGGCACCCTGAGCATTCAGTTTTTCCTCAATGGCAGTCTACATGGAACCATCTATCCATGGTTACCTAAGGTCTACTGTATACATTTAAACAGTATTACAAAAAAAAAAAAAAAAAGCAGCAGTTTTTTAATCTTTCTACTGGAAAGCCTCTGTTAATGTAAATAGTTAGGCTCAAAAAAACCATGTGTAATCACATAAACAATAATTTTTATCAAATAATGCAAGAGAAAAAGTATATAGTTTTATACCTTCATAACTGCAATAATAGAAAACATTGAGTGCCTCCACGGCAGCTGGCCCTCTCTGTTTGTAGCCAAAAATCAAATCTATCCATTCATGAAGGTGAGCAGAAACAAATTCAGACTCCTAGATAAAGAACACATTTAATAATTAATATGGATATCTTCCAACTACAATGTAAATTCATGCTCATTAAAAATATGAGCAAAAGAGTTATCTGGAAAAAAAGGAGCAAATAAAACATGTCCACACACAAATCTTCTGACTGTATAGAAAATTCCCTCAAAATCTTGTTGAACACTTATTCGGTATCTACTACATATAATGATCATTCATATCTACTATAATATAATCATATTTATTAACCTTAACATATGTATCTCCCAACCACTGGGTAAAGAAAATAACATAAATAAGCTAGTAATAGTCCCCAAACCTACCAGAATAAATAAGAGCTGTGCAATGCATCGTTGTAGTACACTTTCCATTGAAATAGCTGTCTAGAACTTTTCAGCTCAAGAAAAAAGAAAAAAACAATTCAATTGAACAAAACAATGAAACCACACTGGAATGGAAACAATGGCTGAAAACTACTCCCACCACTGTATTTACAAAGACTTATGGAACATGTTGGTAATGGCTTGAAAGAAAGTGACAAATCTGTTTCTGGGGACAGGAGATAAAGGGGACTCACATTTTATTACATGAAAGATATAAAGGGTACATGATGAACTCATGGATCTGCGTGTGGAGACTTACAGACAGAATGTTTTAAAGGCCCAATTGGCTTATTTTAGCTGCCTAGAATAAAGTGTGGGAGAAATAAGATGGGTTTTTAAAGTGAACGATTTGATTAACAGAAGATACAAACAAAGGAGGTCTTACAGGGTTTGAAAATAAAACTATTTTTTTTCCTCCCAAAATTTCTAGAGAGCAAAGACTCTCAAAACGAGAAATGGCCCAAGAAAATGATCAAGTCAGACTGTCACTATTAAAATACAGCCTGAGGCAAAGGTTTTCAAGGATTTGTCTTGAAAACAATTTTTGAGACTTCATAGAGACTTAAGTTTGTTTCTGTTAGCCCCACTCAACTAAAAAATGGAGAGACTTATTAGCATTCCATTTCACCTAAAGTAGAAAATGGACCATTCTTAGAGAAATGTGGAATGGCTTTTGTCCAACAGAGTTGAAAAACTCAAGTTTTAAGACAAATTATTCTAGTTTAGACTAAAAGAGATAAAAACTATTCAAAAAAGAAGAGAGACATTTGACTTCCAACTTAGTAAGGTTACAAAAGAGGTGAAAAGATACTATTGTTAACAAAGAATTTTGTTTTTGTTTCTAAGGGAACAAAAAGAATAACTCAGAGGGGGAAGAACCAAAGGCAGAATCAAGATCCATTAAGAAGCACTCTCAGAGAATAAAACTGGGCCCTAATTTAAAAAACCACTGTCCCCACTGGAATTCTGAATTGCAATAAACCAATTCTGAATTGCTAGGAGCTTCCTGTTTTTCTCTTCTTTTTGAATGGGAGTTCTATTATAGTTCTTTTGTCCTGTCACACCACTGTTTTTATATGGAGGCAGGTAATTTGTCTCTTTACTTCAGCCTTCAGATCCAATAAGAGCAACACCTGGGTGGTTTGAGCTATATGGAGACTTGATTTGGATATCAAGATCCTGGACTTCAGGACTCAAGCCTTAATGCATGGATAAGCAAACTACCAAGTGGGGGGTCAAATCTGACCTGCTGTCACATTTGCAGATTAGTAGCAGAACCTAGATACGGTCATTAGCTTTGGCAGTATAATGGCAGCAGTGAGTATATGTGACACATTTTATTGTTAACAAAGGCAAAAAATGTTTACTATCTAGTCTTTTACAGAAGTTTGTCAATTCCTGCCTTAATGACATCAGAGGGAATGACTTGAAAGGAAGTAAGTAGGATTTGCCTGTGGGAAGAAAATAAATGACTTGTGACAACAGGACAGACTGTATGGTGTTTAAAGATTGCCTCAAGTTCTCTTATCATTGAGAGGTAGAGTTTACCTCTTGTACCTTCAGCCACTACAAGGTGGCAGAAGTGATGCTATGACAATTCAGAGCCTCAACCCTAAGAAAGCAATGAAGCTTTCATTTATGCACTTTGGGGGCCCTGAGCTACCATGTAAAACAATGGAGACACCAATGGATAAGAGATATCCTGAAACTACATGCCGAGGAGAAAAGAGGTAATAATTTAAAAACCAGTAAATCTTCAAACATTAAGTATACATAAAAATAAATTATATTTATTATTTAGTATCCCAGTGTCTCAATGTAGCCTACAGATGACTAACCCCAAATGCCATATGATTGCAACCCAATAAGAACCTCAAAAGATCAACCAGCAAAATCACCTGATTAAGACAAGTCAACCCACAAAACTGTGAGATAATAAAATGGCTATGCTTCTAAGCCATTGTATCTTCCAACTGTTTGTTACACAGCAATATGTAACTGAAGTAAGTATTTCTAACATCCTATTAATGGGCTGGATATTTTCCTAACATTCTTGATTCCTACTTTAGGTCTTAAATAATGTAACAGAAAAGGCCCAAGAAGTTTCTAGCTAGCTAATACATAACAAATTATTTTTCATGGTTATTTTATTTTAACTTTTCCAATTCCTTGTTCATATATAAGGTTACCACTTACAAATGTATCTAATTCTGAATTTTGTAAATTTGAAAACTATGTACTAATAATAAGAAATGTTTCCAAATAGTGGCCTAATTAGTTTCATAGTCTGAAACATTTCTGTTTAGACAGAGAACCACATGGGCTACTGTGGGGAAAAGGAGCCATCAACATCATCTGCAAGACAGTAGCAGTAGTTTTTTAAAGGGCCATTTAGGATTTAGCTGTTTTTATTATCAGAAACTTAGTGAAATCCTTCAGGAAAACAAAACAAAACAAAAAACTCTAAAAATGGACACATCCATGTTGGAAGTATAGAGCACCTGGCAAGACCAAGGCTCTGAGTTCAAACCCCAGTACTGCCAAAAAAATAAATAAATAAATAAAAAGAACTTGTCTTGTTAGATTTGAAACAAATATGGAAACTGCAAAACATCAAACCATACTAACCAGAATAGTTACACATATAGCAGGCAGATATAGAGCTGGAATATTTAATGAGGTTGAACATTCCTTATTCAAAATGCTTGGGACCAGAAGTATTTCAGATTTTGTTTCTGCTTTTTTTTTTTTAAATTAGGATATATTCATTTTACGGGTGGGGGGGGATTCATAGTGACAATTCTGATTAGACTTATATTGTGCATTAGTTACACTGCCCCCATTGTCTCTCCCCCTAAACTTCCTCCCTGCCCCACTGAAAGCAACTGCAAGAGGTTTCTTAGTTCTGTATCATGTTTCTGTTTACCCAGATGGTTTCAAATTCCTGGGCTCAAGGAATCCTCCTGCCTCAGCCATCCAAGTAACTGTGACTATAGGTACATGCCACCAGGCCCAGCTCAGATTTTGGATTTTTCCAGATTTTGGAATATTTGCATAAACTTGGACAGCTGAGCATCTCTAATCAAATATTCCAAAATCCAAAATGCTCCAAAATCTAAAACTTACTTTAAGGAAATTTAGAAATGCTTAACCTACTTTTGCATAGTCATGGACTATACTATATTCTCCATATATCAGAAGATTCATATTCTAAAAATAAATTGCTATGTTGTATTTTCTAAAACAGCATATATAATAGATTATAAATTAATCTAGAAGAGTAGAAATACTTTACCTCATCCTTTGGAAAATACATCTATATCTAATATTAATCTAATAACTAAATAAAAATCTTACCAAAGCTTTCCTATGTTTATAGATGAAATCTTCAGCTGACTTAGCCCATTTGGGGAGAATGGTATCATTCACTAGTTCTTTGGAAACTTGTAGACGACCCAAATTAAATTCTAAGACATGTAAAAGATAAAAGCATTAAATCATTTTAGGTATAAGTAAATGATATAAAGCAAGTAAAATAAGGGCACATTGCTAAGCAAAATAGATGGCTTTTTCATTTTAAATTCTTATTTATTGGAATATACTCTATTAATTAAAACACATAAAATAGTCTTGAATGAACTATTATATGGTAAATCAGAATAAGAATTAATTTTTTTGTTTAGAAAACTGGGTAACTATAGTTAAACTGTCACCTTAATCTGAGCAAAAATGCAGTATTACTCTTCATATACTAAAAATAAAACACAATTAGAGATAAGGGCAAAATAGTATTGAGGGTGTTGGGGGGAGATGGAAGGGGTGGTATGTGTGGTAAGGGAGGGGCTGGGGAGAGGTGGGAGAAATGACCCAAGCATTGTATGCACATATGAATAAAAAAAAAAAAAAAAAGTAACATAGCCCTCTAAAGGTTAATTTGGAAAATACAGCTTCCTACAGCTTTTTGGTGAAACATGAACCTTAAACTCACTCATTATAAAAGTTGTAGTTGTTTTTCAGAAGAATGATCTATTTATGTACCACTACTCTAAGTAGATCCTTCAAAAATAAAGATTTGTTCTTAGAACATGGCATTTGACAAATTTTCTCCAAGTATGAGGTTTTCTCACTAATACAAAGTGTGAGAAAGTATTAACACAAAAGACTTTCAAAAAATAAGGTCTTAATATATCAGCCTTAAAATAACAGTATGCTGCCTTAAAACACCACGAGTGCGCAGTTGGAGTAAGGTTTAAGTCACGGAAGGACAGAAGGTGCAGGGTCTTGGTTTTACATTAAGTCATCACTGTGGAGCAGACATTGTCGTCCCCTGACTGTCATGTCCCCTTTTTTGTTTGTTAGCAGAACCTTGATTTCATTTGAGTATTCATTTCTGTCCTACACTTCATTGCCTCTTCTAGGCAATGATTTTAGGGATTGGCATATGACCCAGTTCTGGAGAATGAGGAGGTTATAAGAAAAGGTTTCTTACTTTTTTTTTTTTTTCTGTGGTACAGGGCAAACGGAAATTTGGTAGCCAGGCACTCTATCATTTGAGCCATGCCCTCAGCACTTCCTGCTCTGGTTATTTTGGAGACAGGATCTCACATTTTGCCCACGTTGGTCTGGAACTCAACCCTTCTATTTTAAACTTCTAGCCATAGCTGGGATGACAGGTACATGCTACCACACCCGGCTTTTTTTCCATTGAAATGGGGTCTCACTACTTTTTTGCCCAAGCTGGCCTCAAACCGTGGTCCTTCCAATCTTAGCCTCTCATGTAGCATGGTGTGACAGGTGTGTATCACCACAGCCAGCAATTGGTTGAGATGGGGTCTCTCAAACTCCCTGTCCTGGTTGGCCTCAAACTGTCATCCTCCCAAGTAATTAAGATTACAGGCATGAGCCACTGGTGCTGGGTTTAGGGTTTCTTACTCTTATGAAAGGGCACAATGAACACTCCCACTTCTAAGATGCTGTTGTATCTACTTGTGATGCTTAAAACTCCTTCAGGCATTTGCAGCCATGAAAGAAACTAGACACAGGCAATGCCAAAACACTCAGAATTGCAGAGTGAAAATGTAAAAAGAAATTGGCTGTAATATTAAGTTATCTGAAAGTAGCACAGCTTTGGGCTTTTACTATGGAAGACACTAAAATTTCAATGTTTATACAATTTTGAATTGGTTTTATTACAAATTGTTCCAGAAGGCATATTAACTGATATATCTGCTTTCTCTCATCCCAGCTCAATTCAAAAAGAGAAAATGTATAGTTAGAAATGAAGACCATTGGCAGAGTGTGGTGACCCACACCTGGTAATCCTAGCTACTACTCCTAAGGCAGAAATTAAGAGGATCACAGTTTGAGGCCAGTGCAGGGAAAAAATCACCAAGACCTCATCTCAATCAATAAGCTGGGTGTGTTGCCATGTGTCTATCATCCGAGCTACATGGGAGGACTTAGGTAGGATGTTCATGGTCCTAGGCTAGCTTGGGCAAAAAACAAGACTCTACCTGAAAAATAAGTTTAAAAAGGCAAAAAAATGGCTGAAGGCATGGCTCAAGTGGTAGAGCCTGCCTAGCAAGGCCCTGTGTTCAAACCCATAAGTACCACAGGGGAAAAAAAAAGAAAAGAAAGAAAGAGAAACAGAGATCAAGACATAATGCAGAGGATGGCAAGTGGTTCCAATAAATATCATGAAATGTGTAAAAGTACTTAGGTTTGAACTCAGGGCCTCTAAGCACTCTATCACTTGAACCATGCCCCCAGGCCTTTTTGCTTTAGTCATCTTTCAGATTGTATTTCATGGCTTTTTACCTGGGTGGCCACAGACAGCAATCCTCCCACCTATAACCCTCAATAGCTGGAATTACAGACATGAACCACCACGCACAAGCTGTTCTTTGAGACAGAATCGCACTTTTTTTCTCACTGGCCTCAAACTACAATTCTATCTCCACTTCCTTAGTGTACTAGATTACAGGAATCAGCCACTGTGTCCAGCAGAAAAAATATTTTTGACTGAGTGATATGGTCTCTTACAACTACTCAAGTCTGCCATTAATCTGAAAAAAACCGTAAGTAGTTAATTCATAAGTGAATTAACTGGTTGCGTCCGATGAAATTTTAGTTATGAAAACATGAGTTTACTCATGGATTTGGCCCACAGAAATCCTCACCATATGTATGTAACTCAAAGACTTTGGTTTTGGTGGGACTGGGATTTGAAATTATCACTTTATTTATTTATTTTTCCAATACTGGGGTTTGAACTCAGGCCTCATCCTTGCTAGGCAGGCACTCCCACTTGAGCCACTCTGCGCCAAAGACTTCTAATGACAACATATGACCATTTTTGCTTCTCTGAACAATGAAGTCTGATAATCTCCCTCCTCTCTCTTTCCCTCTCTCCCTTCCTTCCTTTTCTGGTGGGACTGGGCTTTGAATTCAGGGCTTCATACTTGTAAAGCAGGCACTCTACCTCTTGATCCATACCTCTAGTCTATTTTGCTCTGGATACTTGAGATGGGGTCTCTTTCTTTCTTTCTTTTTTTGCGGTAGTGGGGGCTTGAACTCAGTGCCTTCACCTTGAGCCACTCCACCAGCCCTATTTTTTTTTTTTTTTGTGAAGGGTTTTTTGAGCTAGGTTCTCTTGAACTATCTGCACAGACTGGCTTTGAACCATGATCCTCCTGATTTCTGTCTCCTGAGTAGCTAGGATTACCGTTGTGAGCCACTGGCACCTGGTGGGGTTCTCTTTCTTGAACTATATGCAGGGGCAGGTCATCAACAACAATCTTCTTGATCTCAACCTCCCAAGTAGCTAGGATTACAGGAGTGAGCACTGGCACCCAGCTGGTAATTTTCTTACCAGTTCAAGTTTGACTCATTTATCTTAGTTCCCTGTAGCACTTCCCTGGAAGATTAGATAAACCCTGCCACTGAGTAATCCATGCACAGAATGAACCTTAAATGATCTTCAATTGGGACCCACTGAGTTAGCTTTTTAAGTCCTCTATTTCTTACGATTTTGGTTTTCCAAAAATTCAGGGAAATAGAAGAATTCAGGAATAAGCTCTTTCACATCATATGGATTATCCATCAGGGCTTGCCAGGTAGCAGGGATGGAATGGAACTGTCGATCTGCACAGTCAAACCTGCATGTGGAAATCGAAAGAACAGTCACAATTGGATGCAATCAATGATGCATTAAATAAAATGTTTAATCTCCTTTGCTTTTTTGGTGGTACTGGGGTTTGAAGTCAGGACTTATGTTTACCTCCACACCTCCACTCCTTTTTGCTTTGGTTATTTTTCAGATAGGGACTTGCACTTTTTGCCCAGGTTGGCCTGGGACCGTGATTCTCCTACCTCTGTGCCCCAAGTAGCTGAGATTATAAGTGTGACCCACCACACTCAGCTTATTCTTTGAGGTAGGGTCTCAGTAACTTTTTGGCTGGGCTGGCCTCAAAACATGATCCTCCTACCAGGCACTGATGGCTTACATTGGTAATTCTAGCTACTCAGGATGATAGTGGTTCGAAGTCAGCCAGGGCAAATAGTTTTTGAGACCCTATCTTGAAAATACCCAATACGTAAAAGGGCTAGTGGAGTGGCTTAAGTGGGAGAGTGCCTGCCTAGCAAGTACGAGGCCCTGAGTTCAAACCTCAATACCAACAAAAGAAAAAAAACAACAAAAAAACCGTGATCCTCCTATCATTACCACCCATGTAGTGGGATTGCAGGTGTGAACTACTGTGCATAGGAGAGTTGCTTTTTTCCTTAATCTTTCTCTTTAACGTTTAAAACCACAGTACTCTCTTTTTGATATAATAACTTAACTTTATTTTAATTTTATTTTTTTTATTGTTTTATTATTCATATGTGCATACAAAGCTTGGGTCACTTCTCCCCCCTGCCCCCACCCCCTCCCTTACCTCCCACTCTGCCCCCTCCCTCTCCCCCCAACCCCCTCAATACCCAGCAGAAACTATTTTTCCCTTATTTCTAATTTTGTTGTAGAGAGAGTATAAGCAATAATAGGAAGGAACAAGGGTTTTTGCTAGTTGAGATAAGGATAGCTATACAGGGAGTTGACTCACATTAATTTCCTGTGCGTGTCTGTTACCTTCTAGGTTAATTCTTTTTGATCTAACCTTTTCTCTAGTTCCTGGTCCCCTTTTCCTACTGGCCTCAGTTGCTTTTAAGGTATCTGCTTTAGCTTCTCTGCATTAAGGGCAACAAATGCTAGCTAATTTTTTAGGTGTCTTACCTATCCTCACCCCTCCCTTGTGTGCTCTCACTTTTATCATGTGCTCAAAGTCCAATCCCCTTGTTGTGTTTGCCCTTGATCTAATGTCCACATATGAGGGAGAACATACGATTTTTGGTCTTTTGGGCCAGGCTGATAAAATAACTTAACTTTAATATTTTGTTGTCAGGACCAAAATACTGTATTTTAACTACTAATATCAGCTTAGTTAAAATAGCTGAAAATCAAATCACACTGCAGAAAAATTTCAAGTGAATTAAATATAATCCTGAGAGAACTGAAAAAAAAAAAAAAAAAAAAGCATAGATAAGGCTGGCGAGGCAGCTCAACAACAGAGTGCTTACCTAAAATGCTCAAGGACCTGAATTCAATCCCAGCATCATGAAACAAACAAATAAACAAAAACCAAAGGCACAAATTTTGCCAAGTAATGCAGCTCTAAATATTATAGTATTAGTGTAGTTAATGTAGTTATAGAATGCTGATTTAATACTTGATATGTAAATAATGATACCAACTCTTTTGCTCTGTAGCTAATTTATATTTTATTTACATATGCTATTAGTTTAATTTTATTTAATTTTTAATTAAATAATTTTATTTAAGTTTCACCACGGCTTCTCAGGGCTTTAGAAGAACAAGTGACAATGCCGTTTTCCTAAATCATAAAAAGCATAAATTCCTTCTGTTTTATTTCCTTTCATATTGTGTTCCTGGATTTATTAAGTAATGGCCTTGAGTCTAAAGAGGTAAGTCCATGCTATAAGAGATAAAGTGACACAAGTGATTAATTTAACGCTTCTTTATGCCTATTAATACTGGTTTGAGGCAGAGCTGATCCTACCAGAACTTTGAATATAATTATAGCCAGACATGAGGTCACTTATTTTTTCCTTTTTTTTTTTTTTTTCGGTGCTGGGGACTGAACTCAGGGCCTTGCACTTGCCAGGCAAGTGCTCTTCCGCTGAGCTAAATCCCCAACCCCATGAGGCCACTTAGAAAGTCTAATGTGACATATCCACAATTAAAAGATACAGGGTTAATTGAGATCAAACCAATATACCATGTAATTCATTCATTTTAAGTGGAAAGTTCAATGATTTACTACATTCCTATTTGTGTGACCATCACCACAATCAATTTTAGAACATTTTCATTGCTCCAAGAAGAAACACTGTATATATTAGTAGCTGCTCCCCATTCATTTTATACCAACTCCTGGCAACTAACAATCTATTTTCTGTCTCCATGCATTTGCCTGTTTCTACAGTTCATGTAAAACATCCAATATGTAGCTTTTTATCATTCAGCAAGTTTTCAAGGTCCATCCATGTTGTAGCATGGATCAATACTTTGTTTCATTCATTGACAGTCAAATAATATTCCATTGTATAGATATATCACATTTATTTATTCATTGATCATCAAATAGACACTTGGTTATTCTTAATTTTGGTTATTATAAACAAGGCTGTTGTGAACATTTGTGCACAAGTGTTGTGTCACCATATGACTTCAATTATCTTGGGTATGTAGCTAGGAGCAGAACTACTAGATCATAAAATAATTTCATGTTTGACCTTTTGAAGACCTGCCAGACTGTTTTCCACAAAGGCTATATTATTTTTCATTCCTACTAGCAGTATAGAAGATTTCCAATTTCTTAACACATTCATCAATAATCATTTGTATTTATCTTTTTTTTTTTTTTTTTGGTGGTACTGAGGTTTGAACTCAGAATCTCTTACTTGCTAGGCAGGTGCTCTACCACTTGAGTCACTCCTCCAGCCTTGTTTTATTGGGTATTTTTGAGATAGGGTCTTGAGATCTATTTGCCTGGGCTGGCTTCAAACTGTTGTCTTCCTGATTTGTGCCTCCTGAGTAGTTAGGATTACAGGTGTGAGCCACCGGAACCCCTGTATCTTTTTGATTATAGCCCTCTTAGTGGGTGTGGTCTCTCACTGTGATTTTTATTTGATTTTTCCCTGATGGCTAATGATGCTGAGCATCTTTACATTTGTTTATTGGGTATCTGTATTCAGATCCTCTGTCCATTTTTAAATTGGGTTGCATATTACTTGGCTATAAATGTTCTTTATATATTCTAGATACAAGTCCCTTATCAAATTTTCTTGATGGTTTACACTTTCTTGGTGGTGTTCTTAGAAGTACAAACAGAATTCATTTTGTAAAAACATCATTTATTCATAAAATCACAAAAAGCTGAAAAGACTCAATTTTACATTACTGTATCATGAGGGAAAGTAACCTGCTATCATGGTAAATGTAACACTTCAGTGATGGTTTGTGATGTTGGGGAGTCTCTTCTTCAAAACCAAGGCTTATTGTACTTAACCCAGGGATAAAGGACACAGGCTAACTGTGCAAGATAGAAACTACATGGAAAGAGAATAGAACAGGCAATCCTTATCTAGTTCTTGATTGGGTGGAGAAGGCAAAATGGTAAAGCAAAGGAATAAAGCAACATGGAAATTAAACATGTATTGAGGGACAGAGGATTCATGGAGAAGTATTTCCTTAGAATTAGTGGGAACACGTGCAACATAGATAAGCTGTAGTATCAAGGATAATTACGTTCACAGAGCAGTACTGCAGATCTGTTTCAGTGACTGCTGTGAGTCCTGCATGGCTCTTTCTTTCTATTCTTCTTGATAAACATTCTTAGGAAGACTATGTAGGCATTATGCAGATTTGACTCTGTAGATGTCTTAGATTTAGCTCTAAAGCAACTCTAAGTCTCTGATAGATTTTTAAAACAGCAGAAATCCCAAAGATATGCTAGGGTAACAGTGAAAAAGAATTATCCTTAAAACTCATTTGTGTGAGTCAGTTTGAGTGACTCATTCTCATACTAGTTCAGCTATTTTTATCTGAACTGAAATCTAGTAGAGAAGAAGTAAACAGATACAGCTCTGTTCTATAGCACATGACATCAAAGAAAACAGTTTTGAACACTAACATAATCATAAGTAAACAGTTTTGTTTTATTTTGTTTTAGTAGTACTGAGGTTTGAATTCGAGGCCTCACATTTAGCCTAGGCAAGTGTTCTACCACTTGAGACACTCCACCAGTTCTTTTTTCTTGGGTATTTTTTGAGATAGGGACTTGCTTCTTGCCTGGGCTGGCCTTGAAACACTATTCTCCTGATCTCTGCCTCACAAGTAGCTATGGTTACAGGCTTGAACCAGCGTTGCATGGATGAAAACAGATTACAGATTATTTACCCCAGACATACTTTCCACTCTGAAGCTGGATATGCAGGGTGGTGAATGGTTCCACACGAATGAGATAGTGCATGACCCCTGCAGAATTTGAATAGTGAGTACCATAATGAAACTTATCAATTGTTCCCATAGGATCCTCAAAATTCTCATACCTAAAAAAAAAACAAAGTAGAGTTTTATAAACTGTAATAAAATTACATACAGAGTCTAAGTTTATATTGTTTGGCTGAAACACAGTATTTTTTTTAAAGTCAATCCTATTCATATGCTTCATTATCAAGCTATGTATCATATCCATCACAGCATATTCATACATGAAAAAAGTTTTACTTCTGAATAGTTTTTCCCAAATCATTAAATATTGCCACTACATGATTCTGAAGTACTGTTGCAAAATGCAATAATAATAATACATAGTCACTGTGGAAAAATTAGAAAACACAGAATTAAAATAGAAGAAACTTAAAATCAATTATAATTCTACTTCCCATAGACAGTTAATATTACCTTTTTGATGAATATCTGTCTATCATAATGCATAAATTAGTATACTTCTTTTTTTTGCAGTGCTAAGGATCAAACCCAGGACCTTATACAAGCTAGGCAAGTACTCTGTCACTGAGCTACAACCCCAGCCCTAGAAATACTTTTTAACATAAAAGTGCTGTTCATAATATTTTGTTTATAACTTATCTTTTAATTTAGGAATTTTCTACTAATATTCTTTCAAATGATTCAATACATTTAAATAGTTGTATGACATTGTACTGTATAGATGTGCCACAATTTAACAATTTTGTATTTTAGATATTTAGGTTATTTCCATTTTTCTGTTAATAATATGCAATGTGATAATTAGGCATCTTTTTGTGACTAAGGTAATGGGAAAAAACATGAAGAAATTGTCAAAAATTGTGGGATCCAACGCATAGTAATCTAAAGATAAAATAGGAGATGATCTAAAGGAAAAAGGCCTAAACAAGATTTATAGTGATTTATAGTGATTCTATAAGCTCTATCTATTACAATACATGCATAATTGGTCTGAATGGGTGTGTATTCGTATGTACAAAATCTGAATAAAAATGAGTAATATTATGGAGGTAATAAACACTGCCTTTGAAAAATCAAAATTGTACATCAATCCTCTGAATCCACGGGTTCTGTATCTGCAGATTCAATAACTGCAGGTCAAAAAGACTTAGAAAAAAACCTGCATTTGTATTGAGCATGTTGAGACTATTTCCTTTGTTATTCTTTAAACAATACAACATGACAATTATTTACATAGTATTTACATTGTATTAGGTATTACAAATAATCTAGAGATGATTTTAAGTAAACAGAATGTTGAGCATACACTATGTGCAAATATTATGCCTTTTTATGTAATAAAATTAAGCAACTGCAGATTTTGTTATTTGCTGTTACTTCATCAATGGATGCCTGCACTCAGTTCATCAAATTGAGACCAACTAATGGTCAATATTCAGTGGGATAAAAGAAGCTTGCAGGTCGTATCATTTGTACATATGCAAAAATAAACCATTAAAATTTACCTGCATCTTTGATTACCAATATAATAAGTTACTTATATAAATATTTTCTGTGGAAAATTTTTTTTAAAAATCCTTCTTTTGGTTACAGTCTGAGAAAAAAATTTGAGTAGTAGCAGTGACAGAATACATCCACATACAGCAAAGTTCCACTGCTGAGTTAAAGAGAATAAAAATATTAAATACAACAAAAAAGTCCAGAGAAAGATTTGCAAATAAGTAAAAAAAAAAGAAAGAAAAACGCACCATCTAATTTCAAATAAACCTATCACTAAGTTAGTCTGCAAAAGAGTTCTTTAGCCTCATATTAAAAATCATACCTGTAAAGTCAAGTTCACATGGAGAAGGGACACTAAAATGATTCTTTACCCTGTGAGTAGCTTATTTTGAAAAAAAAAAAAATTGTGAGACGTTGACAGGGTGGTTCATAAATAAGTAGTACTACAAAATTTTGCTTTTCTTATTAAAATCTTACTTTCTAAATTTCCAGTTATTATTCTTTATTCACATTATTGTTGAATAAAAGATTAGTATTAAATATTCTCTCAGATAAGGATTTACGTATGTTCTTTCAGTAAGTTATGAAGTCTAAAATATCTGAAAAGAAAAATTTTTTTATTACAAAGTGAAAAGAAATTCTTAGCGATAGGTTTATAGATATTTAAAAGGCAAGTGAAACATTTAAAAAATTTAGTGAAGCAATGATCAGACTGTAAAAAGTATTTGGTATTAAAAAAGATAACATTTGGTTGGTTTGGTAGAAATCAACACAATTCAAACAAACAGTGGATATCTCTCAAAAGGGTTAAAAACCACTTACTTTTCTCTCATAGCTTTGGCATTTTTATCATTAACTACCCCAATAGGTTTAGAAAGATCTCGAAATACAGCAGGGTTATTAAGGTCCAACTCTTCTGAAGTATAATCTTGTAAAATCCAGGGAAACTAAAAAAGTCACAATTTATAATGTAGTCATTCCTTCTTAGACAAGCTAATCTCTATACCTAATGTAGAATACTTACATAAAGTCAGAAGGGGATAGTCTCTAAAAATATTTTCTCTACTGCAAATACTTTAAATATCTTAACCATTCATCTTTAGTTCAACAGTATCATTTCCTATAATTCCACTAGGATATTTTCAATGAAGTGAAAAGATGCTTGTACTTTTAAATTATTCTTATTTATATACTTCTTGAAAATACCAGGGTAGAAAATATACCAAAAGGCAAAGTGTGTGTATGTACCATAGGCTCTTGGTATCTGTGAGCATATAGTGCCACCAAGATCACCGTTGAGGAGAAACTGCCAATGAATGCTCAAGGATGTAGAATTCAGCTCCAAACTGCAGGTGCTTGATTCGTTTTTCCCATGACACGGCCCAACTTCCACTAAAGATATGCTGTCTTTCAACAAATCTAAAATTCACTTTATCACTTAAATTAAATACATTAACTTTTACCTTGATTTTTGGGAGGCATAGTTTCAGGAAATTAAGGGCAGGAAAGAGTCAATCCCACAATGATTTAAATACAATTGACAATAACATGGAACTGACTAAGAGCTTCTCTAAATCACCTGAGCTGTGCAATGTGTACATGAGAATTAAAAAATTTTGTTCTTGAAATTTCTTTTAACTTTTCAAAAAATTTTATGATGTTTTGACTGTACTTGGTCAAAACCACATGCAATAAATCCACGACTAAGGTGAACTTACTGTACATACACATTTTTTATAAATGTGTGCATGCAAATATATATATCTATAAGTATATATATATATGCACATATATAGTTTTGTATACTATAAAACTGTAAGGCAATTTCAGTTTGGAGGTTTATATAAAACTTACCACAGGATATTGTGCAAGGTCATTATAGGTTCTTCCTGCCATTGTATTTATTTGAATGAGATAGTCAAAATTTGATATCTCTCTGTTCACCCATTTCTAGACAGCACAAAAAATAACGTTGGGGTTATATATAGAAATTGAAAAGTACTAACATTAGGACCAACATAATCTTTGCACCATATTTCTATCATCTTAATGATAAAAAGAAATGGAGTTAAAAAGAAAAGGTTCAGCACGAAGATAAATGTACTTTTCCTCAATTTACTTCATTTAAAAAATTGGTCTCTAGAAAAGGAACAAAAAACTGAACATAAATTTTATACTACAGTCTAAAAGGTTAAGATCTTGATTAAGAATTAAGTTGTGGTGGCATACAACTATAATCCCAGCTACTAGGGAGGCAGGAGGATTGCAATTAGAAGCCAACCTAGCCAATTTAGCAGGGCTAAAAAAAATCTGGGTAACAATGGGAGAATACTGTTAAGTGTTCTGAAATCCAGGGCATGCTTAAGACCTTGGACTTAATTTCCAGTATTTCCAAAATAAATAAATAAATACATAAATGACTTTTTTTCAATTAGGTATTTTATTTTAATATTCTAAAACTTTAAATACTAAAAAGAATATCCCACTTTGAAATTTTTGTTATAAACTGAGATTTTCTTAAATATGAATATTAAAAAACAGTACTTTTTTTATTAGGATATATTCATTATATGGGGGGGGATTCATAGTGACCATTCTGATCATACTTATATTGTACATTGTTTATATTGCCCCATTGTCTCTCCTCTCAAGCCCCTTCCCATTCCACTTAAAGCAATTGCAAGAGGTTTCTTAGTTCTGTTTCCTATAGGTATATGAAGTCCATCTACCATATACCATCACATCTCCTTCTTTCACCCTCTCCCTCCCAGTAGTCCCCCCAACAATGTACTTATTTTATAGTCCTCATTTTGGTTATTAATATTTAAGTTGATGTTCAAAGAGGTGTTTCAATGTATGCCCACTGTGGGCATACTTTAATTTGTTCAACTCCTTTCATTACTCTCCCTTACCCCTCTACCTCTACCCCCCATTTTCAACAGCTTTCTATATACATCTTTATATTCTCTACCTTCACATCTTGTATGTAATATTACTGATGTTCTATCATTTTCTTTTCCTTTCCCTCTTTCCTTGAGTTCCATAGAATAGTTCCACTGTTACAAATATTTCTACATCTGAGTTTGTATATGATCATGCTTCTTTTTGTATGTATGTTTATCTTTGGTTCTGTCTTTGACGTATGAGAAAAAACAGTATCTTAATAGACTAAAATTATACTTAATATGCTAAAACTTAATATGCTATAAGGTAATGTTATTGAAATCTTAAGACAAATGGTAGATGGAATTTTGCCATTATTAGGTACAAAATTTTGTAAAGAAGAGATAATCACTTTCTATTAATCATCTAATGGTACTGCTAGGGAATTTTGCTTATAGATTAACATTCACCTTTAAGTTTACTCTATGCCTTAAGGAAATGACACACTTATGACGAATACTAGGAAATGAAATTTAGAAAGCTCAATTGTTCTTGAATGCCAGGTTGAGGAATTAGTAATTAATGAATAAAGTTTACTGCATAGGCAAAAAGGAATGTACTTAACTAAATAAAGCTTATTTCAGTGGCAATGGTAAAGAACTGCTGGCTAGGGGTGTAGCTCATGATAGACGTTAGCATAAATGAGGTCCTGGGTCCAAAACCCACTGAAAAAAATTTACTGCTAGCTCTTGAACAACAGCAACATGTAAGAAAGATTAAAGAATATGTAGAAGGAAGAAGAAAGACAGAAGGTAGGGACCCTAATTAAGAGACTACTAACCGTCTTTGACAAAGGCACTAAAAATATACGATGAGGAAATAGCAGCCTCTTCAACAAAAACTGCTGGGAAAACTGGTTAGCAGTCTGCAAAAAACTGAAACTAGATCCATGTATATCACCCTATACCAAGATTAACTCAAAATGGATCAAGGATCTTACTATCAGACCACAAACTCTAAAGTTGATACAGGAAAGAGTAGGAAATACTCTGGAGTTAGTAGGTATAGGTAAGAACTTTCTCAATGGAACCTCAGCAGCACAATTAAAAGATAGCACAGATACGTGGGACTTCATAAAACTAAAAAGCTTCTACTCATCAAAAGAAATGGTCTCTAAACTGAAGAGAACACCCACAGAGTGGGAGAAAATATTTGCCAGCTACACATCAAAGGACTGATAACCAGAATATATAGGGAACTTAAAAAACTAAATTCTCCCAAAACTAATGAACTGATAAAGAAATGGGCAAGTGAACTAAACAGAACTTTCTCAAAAGAAGAAATTCAAATGGCCAAAAAACACATGAAAAAATGCTCACCATCTCTAGCAATAAAGGAAATGCAAATTAAAACCACATTAAGAGTCCACCTCACCCGTTAGAATAGCCATCATTAGCAACACTACCACCAACAGGTGTTGGTGAGGATGTGGGGGAAAAGGAACCCTCTTACACTACTGGTGGGAATGTAAACTAGTACAACCACTCTAGAAAAGAATTTGTAGGCTACTTAAAAAGTTAAACATTGATCTACCATTTGATCCAGCAATACCACTCCTGGGGATATACCCAAAAGACTGTGACACAGGTTACTCCAGAGGCACCTGCACACCCATGTTTATTGCAGCACTATTCACAATAGCCAAGTTATGGAAACAGCCAAGATGCCTCACTACAGATGAATGGATCAAGAAAATGTGGTATCTATACACAATGGAATTTTATGTAGCCATGAAGAAGAATGAAATGTTATCATTCGCTGGTAAATGGATGGAATTGGAGAACATCATTCTGAATGAGGTTAGCCTGGCCTAAAAGACCAAAAATCGTAATATGCGATATCGTAGTGTCCTCATATGCGGACATTAGATCAAGGGCAAACACAACAAGGGGATTGGACTTTGAGCACATGATAAAAGTGAGAGCACACAAGGGAGGGGTGAGGATAGGTAAGACACCTAAAAAATTAGCTAGCATTTGTTGCCCTCAACGCAGAGAAACTAAAGCAGATACCTTAAAAGCAACTGAGGCCAACAGGAGAAGGGGACCAGGAACTAGAGAAAAGGTTAGATCAAAAAGAATTAACCTAGAAGGTAACACACATGCACAGGAAATCAATGCAAGTCAACTCCCTGTATAGCTATCCTTATCTCAACTAGCAAAAACCCTTGTTCCCTCCTATTATTGCTTATACTCTCTCTTCAACAAAATTAGAGATAAGGGCAAAATAGTTTATGCTGGGTATTGAGGGGTTGGGGGGGAGAGGGAGGGCGCGGAGTGGGTGGTAAGGGAGGGGGTGGGGGCAGGGGGGAGAAATGACCCAAGCATTGTATGCACATATGAATAATAAAACAATAAAAAAAAAAAGAGACTACTAACCATCCTAGAAAGCAAAAAATAGCAGCCTTCTTTTGGGTCCTGCAATATAAACTCAAGATACGTTGAGATACAAGTGGGAATATAATTCACATGAGCATTAATTAGCTTTAGCTGGTAGAAGAAATGACAATTCTTATTTACATTTTTCCATGGCGCTCTTTGTACTATTTTCTTCATGCATTTTTATTAAGGAAAAAAAAGAGAAAATTATTTAAGGATAAATAATTGAATGAATGATTCAATTATTCAGAATGATTTGGGAGCTGTTAGGGGGAAAGTACACAAGTGCCAAAGTAACGAAAGAAGATTCAACTACAATTCAAAAGACAGTCTAAATGGAATAGCAGTTATAACAATCAATCTAAAGTTAAGAATCAGAAGACTTATTTTTAAGCAGAAGTCTGAGATATAAAAGCAATACCAAAATAGCAACTTTTAAAATTTCCTACCTGTGTCAATCCTGATGCCTTGAATAACTCCTGTGGTGATCTTGTTCCATAACTATTTGGAATATGAAGGGACAGCAGTCTGCTGTATACTTTATTTCTAACCTATAAAAATATCATTATGTTCATCAACACAAATCCCGATTATTATCTTTGTAATAGTTCTCGAGACCCTATCTTGGAAAAAACCCATTCCAAAAAAGGGCAGGTGGAGTGGCTCAAGGTGTAGGCCTTGAGTTCAAACCTCAGTAGCACAAAAAGAAAAAAAGTTTATGTGTTAGAAACTTAATCTCCAATTCAGATGTTCATAGTTTTAGGTGGGCTTTTGGGAGCTAATCAAGATTAAATGAGGTCTGGGGGTGGAAACTCCATGATGGCATTAGTGCCTTATAAGAAGAGGAAGTGAGCCAGGATATAATCCTAGCTAACTGGGAGGCAGAGATCAGGAGGATCACAATTAGAAGCCAGACATGGGCAAACAGTTTCGAGATCCTCTCTTGAAAAAACTCATTACAAAAAAAGGAAGGTGGAGTGGATCAAGAAGTAAGTGCTCTTGCCTAACAAGCATGAGGCCCTGAGTTCCAACCTCAGAACCACCAAAAAAAATAAAAAAATAAAAGAAGAAGAGGAAGTGAGATCCAAGTAAGCATTCTTGCCCTGTCTTACCATATGATATACTCTGCCGTGTTACTGTACTACAAAAGGCCCTTGCCAGATGCTGGCACCGTGCTCTTAAGACTTCCTGGTCTCCAGGACCAAAGCAAAAGAATAAACTTCTATTCTTGTACATTACCTGGTCTCAGATTTTTGTTAGAGAACAGAAAATGGACTAAGGCAGTTGAAGTTAAGACATCTGTCTTTTAAAAAAGTTATAGTATACAACGGAAAGATCATTAGACTTTGAATTCAAAACTTAAGTTTAGTTCAAATTTAGTTCTGCTACTTACTAATCATCTTGAAAAATCAAGTAATTTGCTGAGTCTCATTTATAATAAACATAATTTCTACCCTTACAGTGCTATGAACTGTTCACAGCTATAAAATATAAATAAAATATAAAGTAATAAAAATTTCCTTTCCTTATCTATAAAGAAGAATGAAATCTGTCAATGTTGTTAGGAAGATTAGACACTATATACAAATGTGATTTAAAAACTGTGGTGTTATACGATGTATTTAGCAGGTCTAATTACATGACCCTGTTCCATAAAACACATGCGACGTATTTTCCTATGAAGGAGATTGGATGTCCTTTTCAAAAATAGAAAAATGCTCTTTTAAACATTTCAATCAAACCATCTATAAGTAAATCTGTGCCCCCCCAGATAAACAGAAAATTGGTTACTGTCCATGCTAATCTAGGTCCTCTGAGAAGCAGATGTCAGGACAGAATTAAACATGCAACAATATTATTACAGAAGAAAGTAATCAGGAGTGCTAGCAAGGTTGAGAGAATTATCAGAATGTAACACAGTGTGACCCAAAGTGAATGAGAGAAAAGGAAGGTTTGGGCCAACCATCCATCCTAAGCAAAGGTCCAAGATTATACAGTTATTTAGACCCAGATAATCGGGCTTCAGAGACTATGTGCTCAACTACGTATATTATTTAAGAATTTAGAATATTCCTAGAAGAAATAGCTACCCCATTATAACTTCTTGCAGCAGAATTTTTTGTTTTTTTTTTTTTAGCACTAGTATTATAGGTATGTGCCAGCATGCCTGGCTCTAGTAATATCATATATATTGCAAGTTATTTCACAATTGGATACAGATAGGCATCTGTTGTTTGACTCTACTAGCTACTACACACACACACACACACACACACACACACACACACACACACACACAGAGAGAGAGAGAGAGAGAGAGAGAGAGAGAGAAAACAAACACCCCAATATTCAAACAAATCCCAACAAAAGTTCATATACTAATTAACCTCCAAGGTATATGGTTTTGCTTCCATATTTTTATCTTGATCAAAGAGTACAGTCCAAAATCCCATTAAAGCTCACTAGCTGAAAAATTACTTCAAGTTAATACTTTGTGATTGCTAGAAAAGTAGCATACCTCTTTTTTGAAATTAAGAAAATAGTTGGATTGGTCAACATGAAAAATCTCAAGCGCTGATCTCCTTAAATTATAACGCCGTAAGTGAATCTCTCGAACTTGAGAATGAGGCCACTTGAAATCAAAGCCTACTCCTGAAAACAGAAGAAATCTTGTGACTGAGGTACCATGTAAAGTTACTGGCGTTACACAGAAAATATCTTATTCTTAACAAAAGTAGTATTTAAGGAAAAGAAATTCATATTATAAAAACCATTTATTAAATTTATTGGGTGTTTAAAGTATTTCTTTTAGAACTATTTAAAAATTTTACAGCTGTTCTACTGCCTTCCATGAGAATAAATAATAACTGAATTAGTATATATTAGATACAATTTTCCATGCCTAGCAAGTTCAAGGCCCTGAATTCAAACTCTAGAACTGTCATAAAATAGGTGAGATACCTATAGAATTAATATATATACAAAGATATGATAAAATTAAGATATTTTATAACTTATTCATTGTGATCCCTTCAAGCCAAGTCACTCAAATATATTTACAATTAAAAAAATAAAATAAAACTAGCCAGGTTCAGTGGAACATGCCTGAAATTCCAGCTACTCTGGAGGCAAGAGGATTGCACGTTCAAGGCCAACGTGAGTAACTCAGGAAGACACTGTCTCAAAATAAAATTAAAAAGACTGGGGATGCAGTTCAGTGGTAGAGCATTTGCCAAGCATGTATAAGGTCCCGAGTTCAATCCCCAGTAACACACACACACACACACACACACACACACACACACTTTCCTTCAATAAATTATTGAATAATAAATTTAACCCCTTACTGACATTCCATTTTTCAGTTTACATGATAGACTATAATTTTGCAGCCCCATCATACTGCTTTCTTCTTTTCATTCATGACTGATTAAACTGGATACTTAATCATGGAACAGAAATTATTTCCCCAGAACTCCTCACCATCTTCTTTTTCAATGCTGTTATCATAGAAGTAAATGTGTTGAGTAGTGATTTCTAATCTTCCGGGAATTACATCAATTATTGTAATGAGTTCACAGTCTTCTGTCAATACCAATTTTTCTTTTTGATCCTGTTCTTCTTTCTCATCACTGTGAAAACAAAAAAACAAAACATCAGTTTATCCTATTGAAGTGTAAAAGAATATCATATTAAAATATACAAATCTCAAGGTATAAAAGTGTCCAAGAAAGAATATTTGAATTACCTATAAGAAAAGTTTAACTGTACATTTAAATTACTTAGATACTATCCAAATATTTTTAATATCCAATGATTCAACTTTATATTTAATCTAATATAACTGGAAAAGGACAGTACAAAAATGCAACAATATTGGCTATGTCATTTTAGTTATATTTTGGGAAACATGAATTGACCCAGGGACTATATAAATCTCTGAATAAAGGAACTGCATTAATAGTGGTGTTTTCTAAATAATTAGAAGTACGAATTATAATTTATTGTTGTTTGGAGACAGGGTCTCACTATGGTGCCTAGGTTGGCCTTGAATTTATGATCTCTCTCAATCTCCGGAGTAGCTGGAAGTACAGATGAGCACCACAGCATTCAGTATCTAATTATGATTTTTAAACTAAAATGAGACTTTGCAAGAGTAACTAAAACTAGAGCATCACCATTTTACCATCTCCTGACAACAGAACTACAGATAATAATATAAAGAGCTACCATTGCCAAACCTTGCTTACAGTGAAGTAACGTTGTATTAAAAGAAATGTTATCATTTATATTTCTTGGAGGGAGTAACTGGAAAGGGACAATCTTCTTGTTGCCTAGGTGACTTTATCTGCTGAGTAGAGAAGTGGGAACTCCCATCACTCAGAATATTATTCAAGTAAATTTTTCAGGCCAGATGCTTATTTCACATAGGTCTCATAATAGCAATGTCCAGGATAGCAATAACTAAGTCTAATTTTGTTTCAAGTGATTTTACACGAGGACACTATATAATTACCACCAATTTAGGTGGTAATAGAGCAACCTTTTACTTAAAGGTGTAGCTTAAAAAAAGGAAGAATTATTACTGGAAAAAATGTTTCCCTAAATAGTGAAATTTCAGTATTTGAGGTAGTAAATATGGAAATGAGTAACTTGAAAGAATAAACAGTCTGAAGGTTAGCTATATTTAACAAGAGAGGGTGTTTTGGTTCTTCAATTTAAAATGAATGAGTCTGACACCTAATAAACTCAGGCTAGAAGGGAGATATTCAACATGTTCAAAGAAAAAATTCTGACCACCAAGAACTCTAATATCAGCAGTATACTATTCATAATAGAGGAAGGCAATGATGCTGGAACAACTGGATAATCACACGAAAAAGAGTGAACCTGGACCCCTATATCACATCATATACAAAATAAATCAAACATCTAAATGTAAGGACTAACGCATGAATCTCTTAAAAGATAACACAGAAGTAAATGTGAACAACTTTGAATTAGGAAACGGTTTCTAACATATGACACTGAAAGCCTAGAAAACCAAAGAAAAAATAGACTTCATCAACATTAAAACTTCTGTAAAAAAGACACTATTAAGTGAAGTTGTCATTAGTATTCCCTTTCGTATTGATCTAACTCCTTCATTCCCACTACTGGCAATTAATGTTGTCATTCTTTTTCTTCTGTCAGCTTCAATAGAGATTCATGGTCTTTCCTTCTATTTTTTGTACTGGGTCTTGTACTCAGGGTTTCAAACTTGCCAGGCAGGTGCTCTATCACTTGAGCCACGCCTTCAGCCCATTTTGCAGTAGTTATTTTTCAAGTACGATCTCATGTTTATGGCCAGGCTGGCCTGGATTGCAACCCTCCCATTAACATTTCCTATATAACTGGGATGACAGGCAAGTGCTACCCACACCCAGCTTTTATTGGTTGAAATAGGTCTTGCTAACTTTTTGCCCAGGCTGGCCTGGAACCATGATCCTTCAAGTAGCTGGGAGTAGAGATGTTAACCACAGTGCTTGGCCCACCCTTTTTTTTTTTTTCTCTCTCTTTTTTTTAAGTGCTGAGTATCAAATTCAGGGTCTTCTGCCTAGTAAATGAACAACTCCACCACTGAGCTATGCTCTCAGCTCCTATCCTACCTTATTTATACCTAAACATAGATTTCGCTGTATCTCACAAATTTGACATGTTGGAGTTGTTTTTGGTAGTTATTCAAGATATTTTCTAATTCCAGGTTGAGCTCTAAGTGATCTGGGTTTGAAAAACCTTCTTCAATAATCTCAGTAAACACTGAAAGGCTCCTAACAGTCGATATGGCATTAAATACATACTTAGAATTTTGAGCAAATACACAATTCTGGAATCTTCTCTTAGAACACAATAATGTTAAATTCTTTTAAGTACTTATACATACATATTTGCTCTGGCTGTTATGTCCTCTTCAAGAAGTTCTAATTTGTCCTCCTCCATATCACTAACTTTAACTTGTTTCACTACTTCCAAAAGCAATGAATCACTGGGAGGCTGTGAATGTTGGATACCTGTTTAAACACAAAATACTTATTAAACTCAAATTAAAAAAATTGTATGAGTCCTTTTATAATTTCTGACTAATACATAATAATATGTTTATTATATGTAAAGAGGGTACTTTGATTCAGAATAATAAATTATTTTTGATGATTTTTAAAATTCCTACAATATGGTAAAAGGAATAAATGCTTTTGTTTATTTTTATTGGCAATATTAGGGTTTGAATTGAATCCTTGTGCTTACTAGGCAAGCACTCTAGCACTTGAGCCATACCTCCAGCCCAAATAAATGCTTTTAAAATATGGCAATTATTTTTAATGATGGCATTATTTGTTTCAGAAATAGGACAAGCAATCTACTACTAGTCAGATATGAGAATTGACTTTATGTAGCTGAATGACACTACTCCATTAATCATACTTAATTGTACGTAATTCTAAAGTAAAGCATGAGAATAATTAAGTACAAGAGAGAACTGTTCTCAATGTATTGATGCAACAGACCATTTTAATTAGGCATTTGTACTAGTGAAATACTAAGGAAGAACATGACAAATTGTTTTAATTAGCAGAAAATACACAGCCCAAGAGCTGAAGTGTTACTTTTTGGAACCTATGGAAATTAACAGATAATTGTGATACATATGGATGTAATGCATTTATATTTTATAAACTAAACATTTAGTTTTAGGAAGATAGGGCTGTGTAACGGAGCAAACATGGGCTATGAATCAAGGGAGGCCTTGAGTCAAATTTTGTTCTGACACTTATTAGCCATATGACCCCTCTGAATCTGTTTTCTCCTTCTTCTTCTCTTTCTTCTTTTTGAATTTTATTTTGAGACAGGGTCTTGTCATATTGCCCAGGCTGGGTTCAAACTACAACTTCCAATCTAAGCCTCCTAAATAGCTGGAATTACAGCATGTACCAATATATCTGGCTCACGAATCTATGTTTTCTTTATTGTGAAATGAAGAATTCATCACAGAGTTGTTATAAATATGAAAGGTAATATATATGAAAACCTGGTATACATTAAATGTATAAATGAAGAGATAAAACAATTTTAAATCAAGTGTTTTTAATGATATATTTAAGAACATAATTTCTATTTGACATTCAAATTACCTAATTTACAAGTAGATATGTTCTAAAAGATAGTTCATAAATCAGCTTGTAGAATTTGTAATGGATTTCCATAAAAAATATTACAAATAATGGTTAACTTTGCAGGAAAGCTCATAAAGTAAATACTATTCTGTACATTTGTGATAGAATGCTTACAAAGCAGTACTGGGTTAAGCGAAATAAAACAAAATAAAATATTCTTAAAAGAACACCATTAATTTGGTAGCTGATCAAAATACTTATGCAGGCAAAAATAAGGACTAAGCAAAACATTTTACAGTTAATTCTGAAGTACACATACTTCAGGGAACTTAATAGTTTTTAAAGACTAATGTTGGTGCTTTTCACTATTTCCAATTTTACAATGAGATGTATAATTTTTTCTTCTGCATAGTTTTATTTTCACAATTATACCTGTAGTAAATTTAAAAAATAGGTAATAAGGTAATAAGGAAACTGAGGTGAAAAATGGAGAAGGTACATTGGTTTTCCTGGATCTAAAACAATTGAGACCGCCAAGTGTGGTAGGTGTATACTTATAATCTCAGCTACTCAGGAGGTGGAGCTAGGGAGGATCTCAGTTTGAGGTAAGCCTGGGTAAAAAGTACAACCGCATCTCAGCAAATAAGTTGGCTATGGTGTGACATGCCTGTGATTGCAGTTACACTGGAGGGGAAAAGGATCTCAGTCTCAGGCTAGCCCTAAGCAAAAAGTGTGAGATCCTATCTAAAAAATAACTAAAGCAAAGAAGGACTGAGGCACGATGTAAGTGGTGGAGTGCTTGCAAAGCCGAGGGCAAGGCCCTGAGTTTAAACCCCAGTACTTCCAAGCAAAACAAAACAAAACAAATCCAACAGAGACCAAGAAGAAAGGACATGAAATTATACCCACATACACGTGTACAGGGCGAGAAGGGGAGGAAGAAGGAGAGGGAGAGGATTTCCTAGGACAAGGTTTCTTGGCAGATATTAGAAGAATGGTAGGTAGTAGTATTGCTTAAATAATTACTAGACTGAAGCCACTCACCAAAAAGTTTTCTAGGTGTTAAGAAAAATTAAATTTCAAGAAGAAAAAGCATACTAGTCTCAAGATATCAACATAGGAGAAGCTGTACGTAGTTGACTGCTGCTATGTGACAAACACTCAAAGTTAATGTTTACATCATGGATAAGGTCACTATTTTGCATTAAGAAAAATAACTTATATTTGATTCATTTTAGAATATAAGACCCTAAATGACAGGCATTGTGGCTTTCTTGATTAATTTTATGCTATCAAATATATTAGCCAATATGTTAAATTAAAAAAATGAGATGCAAAAGTTGGTGCTCATTTCATCAGTAACCTTAGTCATGGAGCACAAAGTGCAGAGGTGGCTATGGCAGAGTTCAGTATAATTTAATAGGTATATGACTGCCAATGAATCTTCACAAAACATCACTCTGTGTTATTCCACAGACTTATTTTCAAAAGGATAGAGATGACAAGTGAGAGAAAGGAAGGGCTTCCTATAGAATTGCAGAAATCCTTACCATCTGTTTTGAAACATTGCTATTAAAGTTTGTTTTTTTTTTCTAGCAGGCGATATTGGCTCTTGTGGGCACTAAGGGACTAGTTCTTTTAAAATGGGTTATAAAAGAAAGGCCTAAAGGATTGTTAAGAATTCTAATTTTATCTAGCATTAGTCTAAGAGAGAAGGACACTTTCACATAAAGAGTCATAGCAGTTCACATGAAACACAGTATAATCTTGTAATTAATTATTTTTTCCAGCTGGGAGCTGATGGCTTATGCTACTTGGGAGGCTGAGATCAGGAGGACTGCAGTTTGAGGCCAGAATGGGCAGGGAGTTTTTGAGACCCTTTCTCAATCAAAAGCTGGGCATGGTGGTATATGTCTGTCATCCCAAGTTACACGGGAGGCTAAGATCAGGAGGATCACAGTTCTAGGCTAGACTGGGCAAAAAGTTTGTGAGACTCCATCTCAATGGAAAAAAGCTGGGTATAATAGATTAACGGTCCAGGCCTACTTGGGCAAAAAGCAAGACCCTATCTTCCAAATAACCAGAGCAAAAAGGACTGGAGACATGGCTCAAATGGTAGAGTGCCTGGAAGCCCTGAGTTCAAACTCCAGTACTTCCAAAAAGAAAAAAATTTTTCTTTGAAAAATTATAATCAATGGAAACATGAAGTCATCTTAGATTAGGCCAGAGGTAACAGCACTGATCAAACAACCACTTAAATACCAATTTTAAGTGCTACCCTTACTTCATAAACATTTTTAAAATAGTAAGACAATAATAACCAACCCAGTAACATCTGATCTTTAATAAATAATTAAACAGTGATTGGAACTTACCTAAATTATCTCTTAAGGCACTAGCTTCCTCATGGGTTCTGAAATTATAATTTGGCACCAGTTTAAGTCTCATGCGGGAATAATTTTCTACATTAGCTAGTTTCCAGTGAACTGGATTCTGCTTCCTAAAAGTATCAGAAACAAGTAATATTATTTGTCTTAGAGTTACAAACATTAATTGACTGAAATAGTATATACAGTACTTTACATTTGTTTAGCATCATTTCATAAAAATATTCACATTTATTACCTCACTTGATCCAAACAACCATGAGACAATTAAAATAAGTGTGTATATATACAGTTTGTACAGGAGGAGCTAAGATAGGTTCAATTATTTGCCTAAGATGCTATGAAGTTTAGAAATAAGATTTGAACAGGGATTTTCATACTTTCACCTTAGTACCTTTACTCTTTCACAGAAGGAAATTCTTAATAATAAATGAGTTCATATATCCAAATAACTTAAAAATAAAATAATTCATTAAAAGTAAAGAATATAATTACAAGTAGATCAAAGGTCTAAAAATATAGGAGCTAAGACTATAAATCTCTTAGAAGAAGCTGGGTGCCAGGGGCTCACACCTGTAATCGTAGCTACTCAGGAGGCAGAGATCAGGAGGATCAGAGTTAGAAGTCAGCTTGGGAAAACAGCTCGTGAGACCCTATCAAAAAACCCTTCACAAAAATAGGGCTGGTGGAGTGGCTCAAGGTGTAGGCCCTGAGTTCAAGCCCCAGTACCACAAAACAAACAAACAAACAAACAAAACTCTTAGAAAAAAAGAAAGGGATAAATCCTAATGATCCTGGACTTGGAAATGGGTATTTTAGATATGAGATCAAATATGCAACAAAAGAAATAATTGGACCTCACTGACATTTTAAAAGTTTAAACATCAAAGACCACTATCAAAAAAGTTAGAAAAAGGCTGGGCATGGTGGCTCATGCCTGGAATCCCAGCTATTTAGGAGGCAAAGATAAGGAGTATTGAGGTTTGAGGTTACCTTGGGTAAAAAATTAGTGAGAACCCCATCTCAATCAATAAGCAAGGCATACTGGTTTCTGCCTGAAGTTCTAGCTACATGAGAGGCTATAGGTATGAGGATTGAACTCCTAAGGATGATCCCAGGCAAAAAGGCAATATCCTACCTAAAATAATAACTAAAGCAAAAGGAGCCTGGAGGGCATGGCTTAAGTGGTAGAGCAATTCCCTAACAAGTGTGAGGCCCTAAGTTCAAACCCAGTACAACAACAAAAAATGAAGAAAGGGAGGGAGGGAGGAAGAGAGGAAGGGAGGAAGGGAAGAAGGAAATCTACGTATTTGTAAATCATATATCTGACAAGGAGTTATTATAGAGGATGTATTTAAAGAAACTCTATAAATAAAAAGTCAACAACCCAATTTAAAAAATGGGCAAAGGAACTGTCTCTAAATGTTGGACAAATGTCCAACAAACTCATGAAAAGAGGTTCGGCATCATTAGTTACTAAAAAAATACCAAAAAATGATAAGATAGCACTTTACACCAACTAGGAAGACCATAAAAAAATCAGAAAATGACAAGTATTGGTTAGGATGTGGAGAAACTAGAAATCTCATATACTGCTAGTGAGAAAATAAAATAATACATCTCTTATAGAAAACAGCATAATTCTGTTAAACACAGAATTATGAAACAACCCAGCAATTCCATGTATAAGCATACACCCAAAAGGATTAAAAACATGTTCCAGCACTTATACACAATTGTCCAAGTAATCACAACAGTGAAAAAGTAAGAAATAACCAAAATGTCCATCAGCTGATAAAAGGATAAATGAAAGGTAGTATATCTATACAATGGCCATTATCCAGCCATAAAAATAATAAGGTACTGATAAATGCTATAATGAAATGAAAACATTATGCTAAATGAAAGAAGTCAGGCACAAAAGGTCACATATTGTATGACTGCATTTAACCAGAGGAGGCAAGTACTTGAAACAGAAAGCAGACAGGGTGATGACTACTGCATGGGCATAGGGTTTCCTTTTGTAGTGATGAAAGTGTTCTGAAGCCACAAAGTGGTGATGACTAAACAACATTATGAATGTACCAAATGCCATCAACTGTACATTTTTAAGTGGTAAATTTTATATGTATTTTCACATAAATAAAAGCACTATAAAATGACATTTAAAATTCAGTAAAATAGAAGTGAGTTAGGATCCTTTAAATACATTGTAAAATACTCAGAACACATAGCATCGTTGACCCTAGCTTAATGAAGCAGTCAGTGTCAGAGGCACAGAAGTAAAATGGCTTAACACTTAACCTAGTATCATAGAATAAAAAAGAAGGTAATTAGCCACACGATGAAAAACATGCGCACACACAAACCTCTAATCACCAGACTTGATTAAAAAAGACAAAAAATTAAATGTACTCTTTCCAAAATTGGAATGAAGAGTTGGGGCGTGGCTCAAGTGGTAGAATGCTTGCCTACACGTACAAGGCCCTGGCTTCAATCCCTAATACTGGGAAAACAAATTTTTTTTTTTATGAAGAGAGAATTGACTTAGAAGTTCTAGGCAGAGTTCTTAAGCGCGAGAGAGAGAGAGAGAGAGAGAGAGAGAGAGAGAGAGAGAGAGAGAGAGAAAGAGAGAGAGAGAGAGAAAGAGAGAGAGAGAAAAGAAAAAAGGGTAATTAATAAAGGATATGTTCCTACCTTTCAGCCCAAGGCCCCCTTTCACAGGTAAGATAGAGCCGTACTGCCTTCCAGCGTCTAAGAGTGGCTAACTGTTGACTGCTAAGTTGTTTAAGCATATTATTATACCTTAAGTTTTCTTGGCGTGCTTTTCTATTAAATGGTTCCACAAAAAACTCCTGAAAGAAACAGCAATAAATAGGAGTATTAAGTCCTGTTTTTAGAAATTTAAAAAAATGTGACCAATAAAATTATGTAATATGAGAAAGGAGCTTTCAATAAACATACTTTTCTTATTCCATTACAATAATTCTATTTGATGAAGCATGATATAATTTTACCTACAATCTATTGAGGTTTTTTTAACTTTAAAAATAACTACCAACAAATATGTGAAAAACTTAAAAAGTGGGAAAGTGCCTTAACATGATTTTTAAACTTCAAGGTAATTAACTTCTAACTAACAGGTGAAATAATTTTCCTTTTGATCTTTTGATTTATAAGACATCTTGAATAAGACTCAAGTTTAAAGAAAGTAAGAGAAGAGTAATCACATTACATACTTTTACCAAGGGCCCAAAAGGCATTGCCAAAGACAAAAGAGACAATGCTTTCACAATGAACAAATGTCATCTCTTAGGCTGACGGTGTCTGAACAGCATCCTAGCAAATCAATCTATTATACTTATTTCAATTTTTCAGGATAAAGTAAATCTGATAATAGTTTCTACCAAAACATAACTTTAAGCCCCGAGCCAAGTGGTAAGACTTTCAGTGCATCCTACTCTAGAATTTTTAAAACAATGAAAACAACACTTTAAGTGAATTTATCCTTTTAATATTCCCTTTTCTGTTACTTCTACAAATGTTTTAACCCCACAACAAATTACTACTGTTTTTAACTACTAAAAACCATTTGCTTAAATATTTCTTTCACTGAATTCTTCCTTTTTTCTTGTATTTCCAAGCTTCTATTTGGGCTTGAAGGTCTGTAGCATAGATCTACTACTGGTAACTTCTCTCTACTTCCTCCTTGACTGAAATGGCTTTGGCTTGCCTTCATTGTTTTTGAATGCAGAATACAGCATAAAAATATTTTAAGTAAATTCAATTTTAAGATGCAGTCTTGTTTTTGGCAATACTAGGGTCTGAACTCAGGGTCTTGTGCTTGCTAGGCAGGTGCTCTACCACTTGAGCCATGCCCCCCCCGGATTGAAATGTAATTTGAATTGTTCATGATTATACAAAATACTTTTTACTGAAAGTACCATTTAATTCTGTTTCAGTTTGGGAAGAAAATCTTCACGAAAATATAGGTTTCAATGTTTGAAGTGTACGCATACATACTTGTTAGAAATTGTACATTCTCCTATTTTATGCTTGCTATTGTGGCTGGGATGACAGATCTATGCCACCCACCCAGTTTTTTACCACTGAGACGGGGGTCTTCCAAACTTTTTGGCCCAGGGTGGCTGAGAACTGAGATCCTCCCAATCTCAGCCTCCTGCATATCTTGGGATGACAGGTGCATACGATGGCACCCAGCTATTGGTTGAGATGGGGGTCTCACTGGCCTCATACCATTATCTTCCCAATCTCAGCCTCCCAAGCAGCTAGGTTTACAGGTGTGAGCCACTGGCACTTGGCCAAAGGAGTTCTTAATATGAACAGTAGCTGGTCTAATTACTTTGGAAAGACCCAGCTGCTTTTAATAAAATGAAATTTTTTTATAGGGCAACAGTCCAACCACTAAGGAGTAAAGATATTCTTAGAAGAAAAGTTCTTTAAAGACACTTTTGACAGTTACTTTCAATTTGAGAGCCAAATGAGAAATGAAGCCATCCAGTTGCAGATTCTCAGCCTTGATGTCATCAACTATTTTAACGTTTAGATTTTTAGCTTGAAGAAGTATCTTGGTCCTTGCTGAAGCTGAACAGCCCACTGTCATTCATGTGAAGACAAACACTTCTTAAGGTATGCAAAGACCATAGGTTCTAAACTTGATATTTACAAAACTGTGCAGGTGAGTTGGAAGCAGATGGTGTTATAGAAAGGCACACCTGGTCTCTTCATCTGTTATAGCTGGCAGGACAGCTTATTGTTCACTACACCAATGGGGAAAGAACATGGCCAAGACATTGATACCATCAAAGGAAGATCATTTTGATTTCAAACACATGTAATGATTCTGCTGCCATTGGGTTGATTTTGATTATGTCAATAACTGTGGACATTGTTCTACTAATAGACTATAATAATCTGAACTCATTTTTGCATTCTGTCCTAAAATATATTCATGAAGAGCCATAAACTCTGCTCTAATATTCTGCTTTAACACAGAATATCAAGCTGGAAGAGAGGTTTGGGAACCACCATCTTCAAGATCTTTCTTCCTTGGAAGGGAATTCTTTGATATTTGTAGATTCCTTCATATACCACAGAACTCTTCCAAAACTCCCCTCCAGAATATGTATTTGATTTTAAGAAAAAAATGAAAATGGGGTTTGCAGAGTGGCTCAACTGATAAGAGTGCCTGCCTAGCAAGCATGAAGCCCTGAGTTCACACTCCAGTACCACAAAAAAACAAAAACAAGCAAACAATAGACAAAAACAAAAAACAAAGAAGAACACAGCTATAAACTCTTCTCTCAGACTAAAGCAAGTTTGCATGCTGAACATAAGAGTGCTGTTCTTGCCTGGATGCTCGATTTTGCAGCTGCAACCAAAGATAAGATCAATCTGGTCTAGGTATTGCAGCCTTCCAAGCAGTCATGGCTCACATGGGATCTAGTCTGGAACAGAGGCCAACAACATAGCTTAGGGGTTACGTGTGTATCTTTAACAATCATAGGTGGGAAAGGCCTTAACTTTTTTTTTTCTGTGATGCTGGGGATGTTCTGAACTTTGGACCTTTGGCATGCTACAGCTACATCTCCAGCCATATAGGAAAATAACATTTATTTTTATTAGCACATATTAATTATACAAATGTCTCCTTATGACAATTTCACATGAATATAACTACTTTCATTATATCACCAGCCTCTATTACCTTCTTATTCCCCTTCCACATACCTAAAAATAACCTCCTTTTTACCTTCATATGCTCCCTTCCCCCAATTCCACATAAGAGAAAACATGATACTTGTCTCTGTGAATTTGGCTATTTCACTTAACAGTTCCAATCATTGCCTGTAAACAATTCCATTATTTATGCTTGAATGAAACTCCATGGTCTGTATACATATTTTGCTTATTCATTGATCCACTGAATGCAACTGAGCTGATTCCATTACTTGGGTATTATGAACAGTACCATGATAAACAGGGTATGAAGGTATCTCTACTGTAAGCTGACTTTGATTCTTTTGGGATATATACCCAGAGTGGAATAGCTGGGTAATATGGTGGTTCTTTTTTAATTGTTTTATTTTTATACATTTTTATTAGGATATATTCATTACACCGGGAGGTTATTCATAGTGACAATTCCAGCTAGGTTTACATTGTACATTAGTTACAACATTCCTATCATCTGTCCACCTCAACCTACTCGCCACCCCACTGAATGCAATTGCAAGAGGTTTTTTTATTCTACTTTGTATAAGTATATGAAGTCCATCAACCATACACCCTCACCTTAATCTCCTTTACTCACTCTCCCTCCTTCTACTAGTACCCCCTGTACCTATTTTACAGACCTTTCATTATTAATATTTAAGTTGATGTTCAAAGGGGTTTCTCAATATATTCCTACTGTGGACATGCTTTACTTTGGTCCTTCAAACCCTTCCATTATTCTCCCTTACCCCCTTTAACTCCAACCTGCCATTTTTCAGCAGCTTTCAATATACATCCTTAAATCCTCTACTTTCACAGATGCTATGTTTTACGATATTACTGATGTTCTATCATTCTCCTTTCCTTTCCCTCTTTCCCTGAGTTCTATAGAGTAGTTCCACTACTACAAACATGTTTTACAAATGAGTTTGTACATGGTCATGCTTGTTTGTGTATATGTTTATCTTTTGGCTCTATCTCCACATCTGAGAAAACATGCAGCCTTTGTCTTTCTGAGCCTGGCTTACTTCTCTTAACATGATGCCCTCCAATTACATCCACGTACCTACAAACCACATGTCATTATTCTTTATGGCTGAGTAAAACTCCACTGTGTACATATACCACATTTTCTTGATCCATTCATCAGTTGTAAGGCATCTGAGTTGTTTCCAAAGCTTGGCTACTGTGAATAGTGCTGTGAGGAACACTGGTGTACAGGTGTCTCTATTGTATTCTGACATACTCTCCTTTGGGTAGATGGCTAGAAGTGGTATCACTGGATCACATGGCAATTCTATCTTTAGCTTTTTGAGGAATCGCCATACTGCTTTCCACAATGTTTATACTAATTTGCATTCACACCAGCAGTGTATAAGGATTTCTGTTTCACTGCATCCTTGCCAACATTTGTTGTTGTTATTGCCCTTGATTATGTCCATTCTAACAGGGATGAGATGAAATCTACATGTAGTTTTGATTTGCATCTTTTATAACGAGGGAAGTTGAACACTTCTTCATGTATTTACTGACCATTTGTACCTCTTCCTTTGAGAATTCCCTGCTTGATTCATGTGCCCATTTCTTCATTGGGATGTTGAGTCTTTGGGGGTTGAGTTTTTTGAATTACCTGTAGATTCTGGATATTAGTCCCACATCAGAAGAGTAGCTGGCAAAGATATTCTCCCTTTCTGTGTGCTGTCTCTTGAGTCTAGTGACTGTTTCTTTTGCTGTGCAGAAGCTCTTTAGTTTGATAGAATCCCATTTGTTTACTCTTTCTCTTAAATGCTGAGCCTTTTGAGATTTACTAAGGAAGCTGTTCCCTATACCTATATGTTCCAGTGAATCTCCTACTACTTCCTGGAGTTGTTTACATTAAGGTCTTTGATCCACTTTGAGTTGATTTTGGTACAGGGTGAAAGACAGGGATCTAGTTTTAGTCTTCTACATGTGGATATTCAGCTTTCCCAGCAACATTTGTTGAAGAGGTTGTCTTTTCTCCATTGTGTGTTTTGGGCTCCTTTGTCAAACATCAGTGGCTACAGATGTGTGGGTTTATGTCTGGACTAATGGATCTTCTATTCTGATCCATTAGTCTTCCAGTCTGCTTTTGTGCCAATACCATGCTGTTTTTACTGTTATGGATCTGTAGTATAGTTTGAAGTTGGGTATTGTGATACCTGGAGCATTGGCCATTTTGCTCAGAATTTCTTTGGCTATTTGAGGTCTTCTGTGTTTCCATACGTATTTCAGGACTGATTTTTCTATTTCTGTGAAGAATGTCATCAGAATTTTGATAGGGATCGCACTGAATATGTAGACTGTTTTTGGTAATATGGCCATTTTCACAATGTTGATTCTACCAAGCCATAAGGTTGGGAGATCTTTCCATCTTCTGAGGCCTTCTTCAATTTCTCTCAATGGTTTATAGTCTTCATTGAAAAGGTCTTTGGTTTCCTTCAGTAAGTTTATTCCAAGGTACTTTATTGTTTTTGAGAATACTGTAAATGGGATTGTTTCCAATTTCTTTCTTGGTCTGTTTGTTGTTGGTATACAAGGAAGGTACTGATTTCTGTATGTTAATTTTGCATTCTGCTACTTTGCTGAAAGAGTTTATGATTACTAACAGTGTTTTAGTAGAGTTTTTAGGGTCTTTTAGGTATAGGAACATGTCATCTGCAAATAGGAATAGTTTGACTTTCCCTTTTATCTCTTGCTCTTATCTTAATGCTCTGGAGAGGAATTCCAAAACTATATTGAATAGGAGTTGGGAAAGTGGACAACCAAGTCTCATTCCTGACTTTTTAGCAGAAATGGTTTCTGTTGTTCTTCATTTAGTATAATGTTGGCTATAGGTTTGTCAATTATAGCCTTTACTAGGTAGAGGAACATTCCTCCTAATTTTCTTTTTTGGTTACATCTTTATGGGGTTTTGGAATGAGTATAATGCTGGCTTCACAGAACGAGTTTGGTAGTGTTCCTTCTCTTTCTATTTTCTAGAAAAGCTTGAGGAGTACTGGTATTAGTTCTTTTTTAAAAGTTTGGTAAAATTTGACTGTGAATCCATCAGGTCCTGGGCTCTTTTTTGTAGGGAAGCTCTTTTATTACTGCTTCAATTTCATTGCTTATAATAGGTCAACTTAGGTGGTTAAGATCTTAGTTCAATTTTGGTTGGCTATATGCATCTAGAAATTTATCCATTTAGTCTTGATTTTCTAGCTTACTTGAATATAAGTTTTCAAAGTTCACTCTAATGATCTTCTGAATTTCATTAGTATTTATGGCATGTTCCCATTTTCATCTTTGAGTTTATTTATCTGGGTTTTTTTCCCTCCTCCATTTTGTCATGTTGACTAAGGGTTAGTTGATCTTGTTAATCATCTCAAAGAACCAACTTTTTGTTTCATTGATTCTTTTTATAGTTTGTTTGGTTTCAATCTCATTGATCTTAGATCTCTGTCTGCTGGCTTGAGATTTGGTTTGTTCCTGTTTTTCTAGAACCGGAAGGTTGTTTATTTAAGTCTCTGTTTTTTTAATGTAGGCACTTACAGCTATAAACTTTCCCCTTAGCCCAGACTTTGCTGTGTCCCACAGACTTTGGTTGGTTGTATTTTCATTTTCATTAGATTGTAGGAACTTTTTTATTTCTTCCCTTATTTTTTTTGGTCACCCACTGGTCATTCAGTATTGTGTTGTTCAGTCTCCATGTGTTTGAATATTTTCTGTGGTTTCTTCTGTTGTTGAGGTCTAGTTTTATTCTGTTGTGATCTGATATGATACGGGGGTTATTTCAATTTTCTTGAATTTGTTGAGCCTTGCTTTGTGTCCTAAAATATCTATTTTGGAGAAAGTTTCATGAGCTGCAGAAAAAAGTCTTTATTGCCTGGTTGTTCATAAAATACTCTGTACATGTCTATTATGTCCATTTGGTCTAACATGTACATTAGCTCTGTAGTTTCTTTGTTGATCTTTTGCCTGGATGACCTATCTATTGTTGACAGTTGGGTACTCAGATCTCACACTATCACTATTAGGATCTATCTGTACTCTTAGGTCTATTAAAGTTGTTGTCGTTGTTTTTAAACATAGATGGGTGCCCCTATGTTTGGTGAAGTCTACTTTGTCAGATATGAGTATAGCTACTCTTGCCTGTTTACTTAGAAAACCTTTTCCCTTTAATAAGAGTCAGGGATGTTTATTCTTTGTCAGTGAGATGGGTTTCTTGTAAGCAACATATGATTGGGTCTTATTTTTTTACCCAGTTTTCTATTCTATGTCTTTTGATTGAGGTATTGAGGCCGTTTACATTCAGTATTAATATTGAGAGGTGCATGGTATTTCCAATCATTTTTATTCCCTGTTGTTTACTTTTTACCTATTTCTTGTTTACTGGTCTGCTTGGTGAAAAGGGTTTATTCTTCCATTCATTTTCCTGTCTCATACTAGTTTCTTCTTCTGTAAGAGTCCTTTAAGTATTTCCTGCAATGCTGGCTTGGTATTCAGTACAACCTTAGTTTTTCCTTGTAGTGAACGATTTTAATTTCTCCTTCAATTGGGAACATTAGTTTTGCTGGAAAGACTAGGCTAGGTCGATAGGTGTTTTCTTTCGGGGCCTGAAATATGTGTCATTCTTGCATTTAGAGTTTGTGTTGAGAAATCTGCTTTTATTATAATAGGTTTGCCTTAATATATGACTTGTCTTTTCTATTTTGTAGCTTTCAGTATTCTTTCTTTGTTCTCTATGTTGAGTGTTTTGATTAGGATATGTCTGGGGGTGTTTCTTTTTCGGTCCTGATAGTTTGTTCTTCTGTAAGCATCCTGCACCTAGATGACTTTCTCGAAGTTATTGAAGTTTTCAGCAATTATTCTATTGAATAGGTTGTTAATGTTTTTAGTTTGTATCTCTTCTCCTTCTATTCCCATGATTTGTAGGTTTGGACTTTTCATAGTGTCCCAGATGTCTCGCATATTCCTTTCATATATTCTTAGCATTTTTTTTGTGAATACTGACTGTTTAATCTGTTTCCTCTACTTTGTCTTCTGTTCCTGATATTGTTTTCAATTTGATCCACTTGGTTCACAAAGCTTTTGATTGAGATTTTTATTTAGGATATTGAGGTGTTTATTTCAGATTGATTATTTTTCAGGATTGCCATAGCTTAATTGATTTCCTCTTTCATATCCTACACATTTTGTTAATTTCATTCATCTGTTTGTATTCTCTTTGAGCCCATTTAGTTGTTTATTCACACTTGCTTTGAGATCAGACACTAGCATTTGTGTTTCTTCAAGCTCATTAATCATTTGTACTATTATTTTGTGGAATTCAATATTTGATATTTCTTCTTCTTTGCAGTTACATAAACCCTTAACTGGTGGAGTTGGCTTTTGAGGGATAGCTGTTGTCTTACTGGTTCATGTTTCTGTGCTGAGATTTACACATTTGGGGTTGTTTTTGGTTTGGGGTTCCAATCCCTTGTGCAGTTGTGATTGAGGTTTTATAATGGATTATATAGGACTGGATAGTGGTTGAGCTCTGATGTGTTTTCTTGTCTTTAGATGGTGAGGTAGAGGTTCAATATTATTCTGTTCTGCTTCTTATTCTCAGGGTGCTGGATTCTACTGTCTGTTCCACTTAGGGTAGGGAGGGTTAGCTGTTAAAGCTGCTACAGTTTTAGACTGTAGCCCTGAAGTTACAGTAATGCCTCATGAAGATCAGTTATTGATACTGTTCTAGTGACTTAGTTGTCTATTGGAGAAATGATTTATTTTTGTGGTCCTGAATGGCTGTGAGCCACTTTCACATGTACTTAAGTTGCTTCTCTCTTTGTGGATTCGAAGAGAGCTTTGCTTCTTACTGGTTATAGGAACTTGTGGCTGTGCTTTGGGGTCCCCAGTATCTTCCTTCTTCAGGGTACTTAGGTGCCACAGGTATTTAGGGATGTCATCAATCTGCTATTTGGGGTAACTCTTCTATTTTTAATTTTTTGAAGACCCTCCATCTTCATACTGATTTCCAGTGACTGAATTTAAATTCCCATTAGCAATGCATAAGGCTTTATTCTTCCCATACACTCAATAACATTTGCTATTTGTTTTCTTAACAATAGTCATTCTGACTGGTGTGAGAAGGAATCTCAATTAAACTTCATTTGCATTTCCATGATGGCTAATGATGTTGAACATTTTTTCATGTTTTTCTTGTCCTTTTGTACTTCATTTAAAAACTGTCTCCGTTTAGTTTATTTGCCCATTTGTGATTATTTTCTGCTTTGTGCTTGTTTTAAGGTTGGTTGGTTGGTTGGTTGGTTGACTGATTGATGACAAGGTCTTTCAGACTCATTATCCTCCAGCCTCTGCCTCCTGAGTGCTGGGATTACAGTTGTGTGCCACCATGCTTGATATTAATCCTCTATCAGAGGAATAGCTCATAAGGATATTTGCCCATCCTCTAGCCTATCTCTTCACTCTTAATTGTTTACATTGGTTGATTTGATTCTTGCAAGTATTTGTTGAGCTACTGGAGTGCTAGTAAGAAAGTCATTGCCTATGCCTATATCCTGAAATGTTTTCATCTTATAGTTTCCAAGTTTCAGGTCTTACATTAAGGTTTTTGGTCTGTTCTGAATTGATTTTTTATACAGAGTGAGAGATAGGAATCTAGTTTCAGTCTTCTAAATAAGGATATCGAGTTTTCCCAGCACCACTTGTTAAAGAGGATGTTGTTTCTCTAAAGTATGTTTTTGGCAGTTTTGTGAATCAAATAAATGACTGTTCCTTCCTGGGCCTATTTCTGGGTCTCCTATTCTACTTCATTGGTCTACCTCTATTTTTGCACCAATACCATGCTTTTTAAAAAATTATTATTATTATGGCTCTATAGTACAGTTTGAACAGGTATTTTGATGTCCCTAGCATTGCTCTTTTTTTGGTCAGAACTGCATAGTCAATTTGGGCTCATTTGTTATATCCATGTGAATTTTAGGATTAAAAAAAATTCTGGAAGAATGCCTTTGGAGTTTCAGTAAGGATTACACTGAACTTGTAGATTATTTTCAGTAATATGGCCAATTTAACAACATTAACTCTACTGATCCATGAACATGGAAGTCTTTCCATAGTCTCCTGTCTTTCTCAATTTCTTTCTTCAATGCTTTATAGTTTCCATCGTAGAAGTCTTTAACTTTAGTTAAGTTTATGCCTAGAGGGTTTTTTATTAAGGCTATTGTGAATATGATTGCTTTCCTGACTTTTTTTTTTTTTTTTGAGAGAGTCTCACTATTTAGCCCAGGCAGGTCTCAAACTTGTGATCCTTCTGTCTCAATCACCTGAGTGTTGGAATTAAAGGCATGAACCACAACACAAGACCCTGTGACTTCATTTTCATTGAGTTCATTATTGGTATGTAGAAAAACTAAAGATTGGGCCAGGTATGGTGGCACACAACTGTAATCCCAGCTACTTGTAAGACAGAGATGGGGAAAACACTGGTGAGATCGCATCTTAACAAAAAAGCCAGATGTGTTTATGCATCTCTGTAATCCCAGCTACACAGGGGGTATAGGTAAGAGGATAGCAGTTTGAGGCCAGCCGCAGGCAAAAGACATAGGATCCTATCTGAAAAATAGCTAAGGCAAAAAGTGTTGGTTGGTGTGGTTCAAGTTGTAGAGTGCCTACCTAGTAAGTGTAAGGCCCTGAGTTCAAGCCCCAGTACCACCAAAAATTTTTGTATATTGATTTTGTATCCTCATAATTTGCTGAAAGAGTATGTCAGATCTAAGAGACTTCTGGTGAAGTCTTCAGGGTCTTTTTACACTAGGATTATATCATCTACAAATGGATAATTAGACTTCTTCCTTTCCTGTTTCTACTTTTTTTTTATTTCCCTTATTGCTCTGACAAAGACTGCATGCGTTACATTGCATAAGAGAGGGGAAAGTGGACACTCTTGCCTAATTTCTCCTGTTAGAGGAAATGATTTTGGTTTAATATGGACAATTTGTTTGATATACATACACTTTATCATGTTGAGATACTGTTCTATTTCTCGTTTCTTCAGGGTTCTTATTATGAAGTGATTTAAAATTTTGTCAAAGCCTTTTTCTACATCTATTGAGATGATCATGTGATTATGTTCTTGCTTCTACTTATGTGCTGTATTACATTTATTGATTTGTGTATGTTGAGCCACACTTGCATTTCTGGTATGAAATCAACTTAATCATGGTGTATGATCTTTTAATGTATTGTCTGTAATGATTTTATTGAGGATTTTTGTAACTATGTTCAAGAAAATTGGTTAATAGCTTTCTTTTTCTTCTATCCTTATCAAGTTTGGGTATCAGGGTAATTCTGGCTTTAAGGAATGAGTTTGGAAGTGTTCTTAACTGTTCTATCTCATGAAACAGACTGAGGGGTATTGGTGCTATTTCTTCTTTGAAAGTCTGGTAGAATTCAGCAGTGAATCCATCTGGTCCTGGGCTCAACTTCATTGTTCCTTATACTTCTATTTAAATTTTTTTATATTCTCTTGGTCCAATTTTTATAGGAATGTGTCTAAAACTTTATCCATTTCCTCTGCATTTTCTAATTATTTCAAGTATAATTTCCCAAAACACATCTTAATGATCTCAGGATTTCAGTGCTATTTGTTATAATTTCCCCTTTTCATCTCTAATTTAATTAATTTGGGTCTTTTCTCTCTTTTGGTTAGCTTGGCTAATGGCTTATCAATTTTGCTTATCTTTTTAAAAACTGACTGTGATCCTTTGTAATTTTTTTTGTTTTTCAGTAATTTTTATCTCTGATCCTTATTTCTTTTCTCTAATTTTCTTTACATTTATTTAAAACATATTTTCCTAAAATCATGAGATTCATCATTAGGTTACTGAGATTGCTCTAATGTTTTTAAAAGTAGTACACATAGCTATAAATGTTGTTCTTAGAACTGCCTGTGCTGCATTAAACATGTTCTAGTAAGTGGTGTTTTCATTTTCATTTGATTCAAATGCATTTCTAATTCCTCCCCAATTCTTCAATGCCCCACTGATCATTCAAAAGTATATTGTTTCAACTTCATGACTTTGCATAGTTAATGTTGTTTTTCTTACTATTGACTTCTAATTTTATTCCATTTTGACCTGATGAGATACAAGAAATTATTTGTTTTTTTATTTGTTAAGTCTTGCTTTATGGCTTAAAATGTGATCTACATTTGAGAAGGTTCTGAATACTGAGAAGAATGTGAATTCTGAAACTGTTAAATACAACATTCTGTAGATGTTTCCTAAGTCCATTTGATTGATGGTGTTGCTTAAATCTGAGGTTTATTTGTTGATTTTTTGGGGGTTGGGAGTCTCGATAATCTAGCTATTGATAGATGGTTACTGAAATCTACTAGTATTATTGTATCTGGACCTATCTGCCCTTTATTTCCAGTTTGTTTTATGAAACTGAGTACACCAATGTTCAGTGCATATATATAAAAGTATTATGTCTTCTCTTTATAGTATGTAGAAATCTTATCTCCAGTCACTAATTTTGGAGTAAAGTCTACTTTGTCAGATAAAAGTGTAGTTACCCCAGCTTGCTTCCAGATTCCATTTATGTGGAACACTGCTTTCCATTCTTTCACTTTTTCTGTGGTACTGGGGCTTGAACTCAAGGCCTACACCTCAAGCCACTCTACCAGCCCTTTTTTTGTGATGGGTTTTTTCAAGATAGGGTCTCATGAATTATTTGCCCAGGCTGGCTTCAAAGTGTGATCTTCCTGATCTCTGCCTCCTGAGTAGCTAGGAGTATAGGCATGAACCACCGATGCCCAGCCATTCATTCACTTTCAGTCTGTGTAGGCTTTTGGTAGTGAGGTATATTTCTAAAGGACAGAAAATGGTTAGATATTGACTTTAAATGCAATCAGCCAGACTGAATGAGTCTTTTAATGGAGAGTTAAGACCATTTACATTTAGGGTTATTATCACGAGTACTTGCTGATTTCCTTAATTTTGTTGTCACCACAAACTCACTTGATTTGAATACTGTGTACTTCTTTCTTCCTATTCATCTTAGAGGTTTGGTGGATAACAGAATAGGTAATGTCTGATTCTTCCCTAATCCTTGTTTATTCTTCTCAAGAAATTTATTCTTTCTTGAGCCTAGTCCTTGTGAATGTCTTTCTTCTTCATTTCTGAGTAGGATTTCATTAAGTATCTTCTGCAATGCTGATACAATGGTTACCAACTGCTTTAGTTTCTGCTTATCTTGGAACGTCTTTATGTCCCTATTAATTTTAAAGGATTGCTTTTCTGGATACAATAATAATGGCTGGCATTAATTTACTTTGAGGGCTTGAAATGTATCATTCCATGATTTCCTGGCTTTTAGGGTTTTTTGCTGAGGACTCCAATAAACCTACCTTTGCAAGTAAATTGGTGCCTCTCTCTTGCAGCTTTCAATAATCTTTGTTCTGTACGCTTAGCATTTTAACTATAATGTGACATGGAGCTTGGGTGTAGCTAAAGTGGCAGAGCACCTGCTTAGCAAGTGCAAGGTCCTAAGTTCAAACGCCAAAGAAAAAACAAAACAAAACAAAACACCAAATGCTACATGGAGAGGTTCTTTTCCTGTCATGCATATTTGGAGTTCTAAATATCTCATGTACTTGGATGTCAATATCTTTCCCTAGATTTGGGAGATTTTCTTTTATAATTTCACTGAATGGGTTTTCTATACCTTTGTATCTTAGCTCCTTCCTCGTCAGGAACTTTCATAAGTTTCGTGTCCTAGTTGTGTCTCTTTTTTATAATTGCTTTTTGAATGTAATAATTTTCAACCTTGTCTTCAATCCCTCATAATTCTTTCTTTTGCCTCATCTAGTCTTTTGATGATGTTTTTCAGTAAGTTTCTAAAATTTGATTTATTGAGCTTTTCATTTCCAAGATTTCCATTTCTTTCAGAATCCTCTCTGGTGAATTTGTCACCCAACTCTTAAACTGACTTCTTTACTTCATTCATCTATTTCTCTCCTCTTTGGAGAGAAATCCTCTGGAGAGAGGTCTTCTTCAAGGTCATTGACCCTTTTGAAAATTAGACTTCTGGGGGGAAGGGGCAACGACCTGCTCTCTGAGGGAACTTTTAGTAAACAAAGCCTGCAGAGGTAGCCAGCAGGCACACCCCTCCACCAGAGAAGGGAACAGCAGCAAGAAGCTGTCTCCATGGGAACTTTTAGTAAAAGCTGGCAACAGTAGCTGGCTGACAGTAGGCAGCAGATGAGCTATTGCCTGAAACAGGACAGACAGTGGTTCACAAAGCTGTCTCCTGACCCAACCACCTGTTGAGACTACGACAGAGCTATTGCTTAAATACCTACAACAGAACTGCATGCTGAAGGAGTAATGCCAGCACTACTAATACTAAAACTTCATTGCTTTTCAACCTGGGATTTAAAAAATTTTATTCATTTATTTATTTTTGTTTTTAATTTTATTCTTTATTTATTATTCTTTTTTCTTCTTTCTCTTTCTCTCTAAATGCTTGTTTAGTTCACTGTTGGTTACTACACCATCTCTTCCTGTTTATTTCTTTGGTCCTCTATTTTTTTTTCTTTTCTCTCTTTTTCTTCTTACTCTTTCCTTTTAGATCTCATTACTTTTGCTATTGTAAGCTAGCTAATACTAATTATACATAGAACAAGAACAGTAACAGCACCAAGTGGAATAAAGGGAAGACAGAAAAGGGATGGAAACCATTCTCCTCCCAAAAATAAATTAGTACAGGAGTCAGAGGGAAATAAAGAAAATGGATACCCAGTTCCAGACCCCAACAAAACAAAGACAGACTATCCTAAGGAAACCAACGAAGCCCACAAGAACACCCTGAAAGAAGAAATCTGTGAAATCACTAATTTCATGGAGATGATACCAGACAAGGTCAACGAAAACATACAGGAGGCACTCAAGAAATTCCAAGACAATAAAAACAAAGAATATGAGAAGACAAAAAACAAATACGTGAATTCATAGGAGCCCTAAATAAATACCAAAGTGAAACAGAGAACACCATACATAGAGAGATAAGTGAATTAAGGATGAAAACTGACAATAATAAAGAGGAAGTGACCCATGATATGGAAAACCTCAGAAAAAAAAATGAAACAGAAATACAAAACACAGTGGAAGGCCACTCCAGTAGACTAGAACAAGTAGAAGACAGAATCTCAAAACTTGAAGATGAAATAGAAATTAAAGGAAAAACCAAAGAACTATTACTCAAACAACTCAAAACCTGTGAAAGGAATATGCAAGAACTTATTAACTCCATCAAAAGACAAAACCTGAGAATCATGGTTATTGAAGAAGAAGAGGTGCAAGCAAAAGGAATTTGTAATATAGTCAACAAAATAATAACAGAAAATTTCCCAAATCTAGAGAAAACTATGCCCATACAGGTAGAGGAAGCCTCCAGGACACCAAACAGACTTGACCAAAACAGAACTACCCCACGACATATTATCGTTAAAATAATAAGTACAGAGAATAGGGAAAGAATATTGAAGGCAGTAAGAGAGAAAAAACAAATAACATACAAAGGTAAACCCATCAAAATCACAGCAGACTTCCAACAGAAACATTAAAAGCAAGAAGCGCATGGAGTGAGGTTTTCTGGGCACTGAATGAAAATAACTTCAACCCTAGGATATTCTACCCAGCAAAAACTATCATCCAAAATAGATGGAGCAATAAAAGTCTTCCATGATAAGCAGAAGCTAAAACAATGTATGACCACCAAGCCACAACTACAAAAGATTCTTCAAAGAATCCTGTACACAGAAAATGAAAGCATACAAAAACATGAAAGGAGAGGCAGTACCAAACCACAGGAGAAGAAAAGGCAAGAAAGTAGAGAGTGATTTAGCTGCATACAATCAAACCCTTAAACAACAAAGACAACAAAATGACAGGAATCACCACATACCTATCAATACTAACACTGAATGTAAATGGACTTCATTCCCCCATCAAAAGACACCATTTGACAAACTGGATTAAAAAGGAAGATCCAAAAATTTGCTGCTTACAGGAGACCCATCTCATCGACAGAAACAAGCACCAGATTAGGGTGAAAGGCTGGAAGAAGATTTACCAAGCCAATGGTCCCCGAAAACAGGCAGGAGTAGCAGTACTTATCTCGGACAAAGTAGACTTTAAACCTACATTGATCAAATGTAGGTTTAAGATAAAGAAAGACATTCCATACTAATAAAAGGGGAAATACATGAGAAGGAAATAAAAATTAACCTATATGCACCCAACGTGAATGGACCCAGTTTCATCATACTCTGAAGGACCTAAAAACATATATAAACTCCAACACAGTGGTAATGGGAGACTTTAATACCCCTCTATCACTAATACATAGGTCATCTGAACAAAATAATCAATAAAGAAATCCTAGATCTAAATCACACCATAGATCAAATGTACTTAGCTGATGTCTATAGACTATTTCATCTAAATTCTGAACAATATACATTCTTCTCAGTAGCACATAGAACCTTCCCCAAAATTGGTCATATCTTAGGGCACAAAGCAAGCCTTAGCAAATATAAGAAAACAGAAATAATACCATGCATTCTTTCTGATCACAATGCATTAAAACTAGAACTCAACAACAAAAACAATAGTAAAAAACATGTAAACAGTTGGAAGCTGAACAACACATTGCTCAATGGTCAATTGGTCATTGATGAAATAAAAGAGGAAATTAAAAGGTTCCTGGAAGTTAATGAAAATGACTTACCAGAACCTATGGGACACAGCAAAGGCAGTCATGAGAGGAAAGTTTATAGCCTTGAGTGCATATATTAAAAGGACAGAAAGATCTCAAATCAATGACCTAATGCTATATCTTAAACTCCTAGAAAACCAAGAACAAGCAAATCCCAAAACAAAAAGAGGAGAGAAATAATAAAAATAAGAGCTGAAATCAATGAAATAGAAACAAACAAACAAACAAAAACCATACAAAGAATCAATGCAACAAAAAGTTGGTTCTTTGAAAAAATAAACAAGACTGATAGACTCCTGGCAAACCTGACTAAAATGAGGAGAGAAAAAACCCAAATCAGTAAAATCAGAAATGCAAAGGGGGAGGCAACAACAAACACCAAGGAAATCCAGGAAATCATTAGAGACTACTCTGAGAACCTATAGTCTAATAAATTTGAAAATCTTGAAGAAATGGACAGATTTCTAGATATGTATGACCATCCAAAATTTAACCAATAGGACATTAATCACCTGAATAGATCTATAACACAAAATGAAATTGAAGCAGCAATAAAAAGTCTCCCAAAAAAGAAAAGTCCAGGACCTGATGGATTCTCTGCTGAATTCAATCAGACCTTTAAAGAACTAATACCAACCCTCTTTAAACTGTTCCACAAAATAGAAAAGGAAGGAAAACTGCCTAACTCATTTTATGAAGCCAGTACTACACTCCTTCCAAAACCAAAGACACCTCCAAAAAGAAGAACTATAGGCCAATCTCCTTAATGAACACAGATGCAAAAATACTCAATGAAATAATGGCAAACCGAATTCAAGGACACATCAGAAAGATCATTCACCACGACCAAGTTGGCTTCATCCCAGGAATGCAGGGTGGTTCAACATATGCAAATCAATAAATGCAGTACAGCACATTAATAGAAGCAAAGACAAAAACCACTTGATCACCTCAACAGATGCAGAAAAAGCCTTTGACAAGGTCCAACACCACTTCATGATAAAAGCTCTAAGAAAACTAGGAATAGAAGGAAAGTACCTCAACATTAAAAAGCTATATGTGACAAACCAACAGCTAACATCATACTTAATGTTGAAAAACTGAAACCATCTGACCTAAAATCAGGAACAAGACAAGGGTGCCCACTACCTCCACTCCTATTCAACATAGTACTGGAATTCCTTGGAGCAATTAGGCAAGAAGAAGAAATAAAAGGAATACAAACAGGTAAAGAAACTGTTAAAATATCCCTATATGCAGATAATATGATCCTATACCTTAAAAACCCAAAAAATCCACCCAAAAACTCCTAGACACCACTTACAGCTTTATCAAGGTAGCAGTATACAAAATCAACTTACAAAAATCATTAGCTTTTCTATACAACAACAATGAACAAACTGGGAAAGAATATATGCAAACAAGTCCATTTACAATAGCCTCAAAAAAAAATCAAATCCTACGAGTAAACTAAACAAAGGATGTGAATGATCACTATAAAGAGAACTACAAACCCCTAAAGAAAGACATCAAGGAAGACTACAGGAGGTGGAGAGATCTCCCATGCTCGTGAATTGGTAAAATCAACAAGTAAAAATGGCTATACTACCAAAAGCAATCTACATGTTTAATGCAATTCTCATCAAAAGCCCAATGACATTCATCACAGAAACTGAAAAATCTACCTTAAAATTCATTTAGAAACACAAGAGACTGCGAATACCCAAGGCAATACTCAGCAAAAAGAACAATGCTGGAGGTATCACAATACCCGACTTCAAACTGTATTACAAACCAATAGCAGTAAAAACAGCATGGTACTGGCACAAAAACAGACATGAAGACCAGTGGAACAGAATACAGGACCCAGATATGAATCCACACAACTATGCCCATCTCATATTTGACAAAGATGCTAAAAATATACGACAGAGAAAAGACAGCCTCTTGAACAAATGTTGTTGGGAAAAGTGGTTAACCATCTACAAAAAACTGAAACTAAATACATGTTTATCACCCTGTACTAGCATCAACTCAAAATGGATCAAGGATGTTAATATCAGACCCGAACTTTCTCAAAAGAAGAAATCCAAATGGCCAAAAAACACATGAAAAAATGCTCACCATTCCTAGTTATAAAGGAAATGCAAATCAAAACCACACTAAGATTCCACCTCACCCGTTAGAATAGCCATCATTAAAAACACTACTAACAACAGGTGTTGGCGAGGATGTGGGGACAAAGGAACCCTCATACACTGCTGGTGGGAATGCAAGCTGGTGCAATTACTCTGGAAAAATATTTGGAGGCTTCTTAAAAATCTAAACATAGATCTGCCATATGATTCAGCAATCTCACTCCTGGGGGATACACTCAAAGGAATGCGACACAGGTTACTCCAGAGGCACTTGCACAGCCATGTTTACTGCAGCGCTATTCACAATTGCAAGGTTATGCAAACAGCCAAGATGCCCCATACTGATGAATGGATTAAGAATATGTGGTATTTGCACACAATGGAATATTACTCCGCCATGAAGAAGAATGAAATCTTATCATTCGCAAGAAAATGGATGGAACTGGAGAACATCATTTTGAGCGAAGTTAGGCAGGCTCAGAAGACCAAAAATTGTATGTTCTCCCTTATATGAGGACTTTAGATCTAGGGCAAATGCAGCAATGTGGTTGGTCTTGGGGCACATGATAAGGTGAGAGCACACACGGGAGGTATGGGGATAGGTAAGAAACACAAAACATGACAGCATTTGCTTTTCCCACTTCAGAGGAACTAATACAGAAACTTTATAGCCACAGAAGTCAATATGAGAAGGGGATCAGGAACTAGAAAAAAGGACAGTTAGAGATGAATCAACTTAGAATGTAACACATTTGTACAAGGAAGCAATGCTAGGAATCTCTCTGTATAGCTATCCTTATCTCAACTACCAAAAATGCTTTGTCTTTCTTATTATTGCTATGTCTTCTCTTCAAGAAAATTAGAGATAAGGGCAGAATAGATTTTGCCTGGAAGTGAGGGGGGGTGGGGGGAGAGGAAGGGGGCGGGGAATGGGGGGAGAAATGGCCCAAATAATGTATGCACATATGAATAAATGAATAAAAAAAGGAAAAAAAAGAAAATTAGACTTCTGAATTATTTTCTGGCATTTCAACCATTTTGCTATCTTTGGATTTGGTTATTGAAATGTTGTCCACTTTAGGAGTTACATTGCCTTGCTTTGCATATTTCTGTGTACTACGTTGCATTTTATACATTTGTTGGGATGATATCTCTTCTACTTTTATTCAAATCTATGGTTTGAATCTTAAATGTCCCATAAAGGTCATGTGATAAAGGCTTATTCACCAGTCTATGGCACTATAGGAATGTTTCGGTAACTTTAAGAGGTGGGGTCTAGTTAAAGTTAGGACACTGGAGGCAATATTGGGTTCTTGACCTCTTGTGGTGTCTTTGCTTCCTGGCTGCTATGAGAGGAACACACTTCCTTCACCACATGATTTCACCATGAAGCACTGCCTTACCACAGCCCAAATTAACATGGATGGAAACCAGTGAAACCATAAGCCAAAATAAACTTTTTCCCATATCTTAGGTATTTTGTCACAGTGATAGAAAGCTGATTAACACAAACACTAAGTACTAAAATGAAAATGAGCTTATCCTGCCAACCTAGAACTCTCCCTTGTAAAAATATCATTCAAATGTTTGGTTTCTGTTTCCTTTCAGGACTTAAAGGATGCCCTTCCATTGTCTGTTAATTTCCATAATTATTCTTGTAAAAACAAGTTCTAAAAGCTTTTATATTTGGTGTTATTAGTATATTTAATTGTAGCTATTCTAACACACCAGTAATGGCTTCTCACTGCTGTTTCCATTTGTATTTCCCTAATAACTAATAATTTAAACATCTTCTCATGAATTTGTCATCTTCTTTGTTAAAGTGTCATTTCAAATTATTTTGTGTGCTGTTCAACTATATTGTTGCTTTTTATTGGTGAGATTTTTAGAACTTTTATCTATATTCTGGACACAACTCTTTTGTCCATGAAGTTATTTGCAAATATTTTCTTCCAGTCCATGACTTACACTTTTTACAACAGCATCCTTCAAAAGGAAACATTTCCAAAATTTGGAGGCTACTTAAAAAGCTAAACATTGATCTACCATATGATCCAGCAATACCACTCTTGGGGATATACCCAAAAGACTGTGACACAGGTTTCTCCAGAGGCACCTGCACACCCATGTTTATTGCAGCACTATTCACAATAGCCAAGTTATGGAAAAAGCCAAGATGCCCTACTACTGACGAATGGATTAAGAAAATGTGGTATTCAATGGAATTTTGTGCAGCCATGAAGAAGAACGAAATGCTATCATTCACTGGTAAATGGATGGAATTGGAGAGCATCATTCTGAGTGAGGTTAGCCTGACCCAAAAGACCAAAAATCATATGTTCTCCCTCATATGTGGACATCAGATCAAGGGCAGACACAACAAGGGGATTGGACTTTGATCACATGATAAAGTGAGAGCACACAGGGAGGTATGAGGATAGGTAAGACACCTAAAAACTAGATAGCATTTGTTGTCCTCAACTCAGAGAAGCTAAAGCAGATACTTTAAAGCAACTGAGGCCAATAGGAGAAGGGGACCAGGAACTAGAGAAAAGGTTAGATCAAGAAGAATTAACCTAGAAGGCAACACACATGCACAGGAAATCAATGTGAATCAACTCCCTGTATAGCTATCCTTATCTCAACTAGCAAAAACCCTTGGTCCTTCCTATTATTGCTTATACTCTCTCTTCAACAAAATTAGAGATAAGGGTAAAATAGTTTCTGCCGGGTAGCGAGGGGATGAGGGAAATAGGGAGGGGGTAGAGGGGTGGGTTAGGTAAGGAGGGTGTGGGGGAAGGGGGTAGAAATGACCCAAACATTGTATGCACATATGAATAAAAAATAAACAAATAAATAAATAAATAAAAATTAAAAATAAAAATAAAATAAAATAAAATAAAGCAAACATTTCCCATTTTGATCAAGTGCAGTTTGTCATTTTTCCTCTTATATGCATGTCTTTGGTGTCTTATATAGTTACTCTAATCCAATGATCATATTTTTTTCTAAAGAATTTTTTCCTATGATTCCTTTTATACAGTTCATAGGTTTAGACTTCACATTTGAGCCAAGGTGGTATTATGAAAAACAAAACCAAAAGCAAAAGATGTCCACTTACTCAAGTATAAGCAGTTGAAAGGAACACTGATTCTTTTTAAATTATTGTACCCTCAAATTTTTTTCCTATGTTTATCTCCATTGGCTTATGCATATATTCTTTTGCCAATATCACATTATTTTAAGTAGTGAGTCTTTAAAATATTTATTACAATAGTAGTGTTACTTCTCCAATTTTATTCTTCTTCCCCAAAATTGCTTGGGTTATTCTAATTCCTTTCTCTTTTCATATAAATTTTATAATTGACTTCTCCTTGTATATAGAGAATATGTCTAAAAATTTTAATAGTATTGCATTAGATCTATTTTCTTAGACTGATCCTATTTAAGAGCTACAGCAAATAAGATATATTTTTTAAAAATCCAGTTTCTCCCAGAGGCACCTGCACATCCATGTTTATTGCGGCACTATTCACAATAGCCAAGTTATGGAAACAGCCAAGATGCCCCACCACTGACGAATGGATTAAGAAAATGTGGTATCTATACACAATGGAATTTTATGCAGCCATGAAGAAGAACGAAATGTTATCATTCGCTGGTAAATGGATGGAATTGGAGAACATCATTCTGAGTGAGGTTAGCCTGGCCCAAAAAACCAAAAATCGTATGTTCTCCCTCATATGTGGACATTAGATCAAGGGCAAACACAACAAGGGGATTGGACTATGAGCACATGATAAAAGTGAGAGCACACAAGGGAGGGGTGAGGATAGGTAAGACACCTAAAAAACTAGCTAGCATTTGTTGCCCCTAACGCAGAGAAACTAAAGCAGATACCTTAAAGCAACTGAGGCCAATAGGAAAAGGGGACCAGGAACTAGAGAAAAGGTTAGATCAAAAAGAATTAACCTAGAAGGTAACACCCATGCACAGGAAATCAATGTGAGTCAATGCCCTGTATAGCTATCCTTATCTCAACCAGCAAAAACCCTTGTTCCTTCCTATTATTGCTTATACTCTCTCTACAACAAAATTAGAAATAAGGGCAAAATAGTTTCTGCTGGGTATTGAGGCGGGAGGGAGAGGGAGGGGGCGGAGTGGGTGGTAAGGGAGGGGGTGGGGGCAGGGGGGAGAAATGAACCAAGCCTTGTATGCACATATGAATAATAAAAGAAAAAGAAAAAAAAATCCAGTTTCTCATTGTTTATTGCCAATCTATAGAAATACGATTAAAATTTGTGCATTTATTTTATCTTCTGCAACCATGTTAACCTCGCTTATTAGTTAAAGATTTTTTTTTTTGTGTGGTACTAGGGTTCGAACTCAGGGCTTCACATTTTTGAGGCAGGTGCTCTACAACTTGAACTACACCTCTAACCCTTTTTGCTATGGTTATTTTGGAGACAGGGTCTTGCTCTTTTGCCCCGGCTGGCCTGGACTGAAATCCTATTTTAAGCTTCACATCATTGCTGAGACAATGGGTGCACCACCGTGCCCGCTTTTTTTTTTTTTTTTTTTGACCTGCTGAGATGGGGTCTCACAAACTTTTTTCCCAGGCTGGTCTGGAACCACAATTTCCCAATCTCAGCCTCCCAAGTATCAAGGATTATAGGTGTGAGTCACTGACGATGTGCTTAACTAAAAATGTTTAGACTTGTAATCCAAGTTATTTGGAAGGCAGAGATCAGGAGAATCATGGTTTTAAGTCCAGCCCAGGCAAAAAAAGAAAATTAGTGAGGCTCCATCATCTCAACCAAGAAGCCAGGTGTGGTGGTTCACACCAATAATCCAAGCTATGTAGGAAATATATGCAGGAGGATCTTGGTTTGAGACTGGCCTAAGGCAAAAATAAGATCCTATCTGAAAAATTAGTAAAGTCAAAAAGGGCTGGAGTGTAGCTCATGTGGTAGAGCACCTGCATAGCAAGTGCAAGGCCCAGAGTTTAAAAAAATACTAAAGTGTTTTGGTAGATTCCTGGGAATTTCTACATAGGGAATTATGTTATCTGCAAATAGATTTGTTTGCAAATAGCTTGTGTGAAAACCTTTTTTTTTTTTAACTAACTTTTTTTACTACATCTGTTGAAGTTTACAACAGGATAGTGACTAGACGTGATGAGAGTGGCAATTTTTGCCTGCTTCCCTATGTGGAGAGAAAGTCCTCAATTTTTCACCTCTAAACATGAAGCTAGTTGTAGGGTTTTTGTAGAGGTCAAGGAAGTTCCTCTCTCCCACCTTTGGTCATAATAGATACTGGACTTTTGTGAAGTAATTTTTCTGCAAGTACTGATATGATAATGAAATCTTTCTTCCTTCCTTCCTTCCATACACACACACACACACACACACACACACACTCCTCTGTCTCTCTTCTTTCTCTCTCTCAGCGGTACTGGAGTTTGAACTCAGGACTCACACTTTCTAAGCATGCACTCTACCACTTAAGCCATTCCACCAGCCCTTTACTGTATTTGGTATTTTCTTTCTTTCCCTTTCCCTTCCCTTTCTTCTCCTCTCCTGTCCTCCCCTCCCTCCTCTTTTCCTTCTTCCCTTCCTTCCCTCTGGCAGTCCAGGGTTTGAATTTAGTGCCTCTCACTTGCTAGGCAGGCACTCTACCATTTGAGCCACTCTGACAGCCCAAGGTGGGAGTGGGGTTTGAATTCAGGGTTTCTCACTTGCAAAGCAGACCCTCTATCACTTGAGCCACACCTGCAGTCCATTTTTGTTCATGTTATTTTGGAGATGGGGGGTCTCAAGAACTATTTGCCCAGACTGGTCTTGAAGTATAAGCCTCCCAATCTCTGCTTCCCAAGTAAGTAGGATTACCGGAGTGAGCCATCAGTGCCTGACCTGTGTTGGGTATTTATGAGATAAGGTCTTGCTTTATCTCATAAATAAAGTTGGCTGGACTCAACTCATGATCCTCATGATCTCTGTCTCCTGAGTAGCTAGGATAACAGGTGTGAGCTGCCTTATTTTTTCTAGACAGAGTCTCACTATTTAGTTCAGGCTGGCTTCAAATTCAAGATTCTGCCTCTGGCTCCCAGATGCTGGGACTACAGGCATGTACCACCAGGACTAACTGTAGTTTATGGTTGTTTTTTTGGTTTCTTTCAGATAACGTAGGGTTGTTTTGTTTTTTTGACAAGTTTATTACTATAGTCCCCTATGTTGACTAACAAATGTTTTCAAATGCTGAAAAAGCCATGCATTCTCAGGATAAGCTCCACTTGGTTGTGATATTATTATATATGTATATGTGTGTGTATATGCATGTATGTGGTTGTATTTTGCTTGCACCTGAGTTCCTGAGGGATGCTGGTCTGTAGTTTTCTTGTACTATTTTTGCAAGACTTCAGTGTGAGGGTAATACTGCACTCATTAAATGAGTTGGGAGGAATACTTCTACTTTTCTATTTTCTGAAGAGGTTGTAAAAAATTGGTATAGCCAGGTGCCAGTGGCTCATGCCTGTAATCCTAGCTATTCAGGAGTCAGAGATCAGGAAGATCACAGTTCAAAGACAGCCTGGGCAAATAGTTCACGAGACCCTATCTCGAAAACCCCTTCACAAAAATAGGGCTGGTGGAGTGGCTTAAGGTGAACGCCCTGAGTTCAAGCTCCAGTATGGCCAAAAAAAAAAAAAAAAAAATTGGTATAATTTCTCCATATATCTTCAGTTGAATTGCCAGTGAAACCACAGTTTCCCCTTTTGAAAGACTTACAAGTTTAACTATCCAAGTTATGTACTTATTTGTGAATTAGCTTTTAGATTTGTGTGTCAAGAAATTGATCCATTTAAATTGTCAAATTTATGGATTTATGGGCATAGAGTGGTCTGAAGTAGTCCCTTATTACCATATTGATGTCTGTAGAGGCAGTGATGATATTGCCTCTTTCATTTTTGGTCTAAATAATTTTTTTGCTTCTCTTGCTTTGCTTAGTCAACCTAACTATAAGTTTACCAATTTTACTGACATTTTAAAGAGGTAGATTTTGGTTTCATTGTTTTCCCTGTTGATTTCTCTGCTCTGTTTCATGGATTTCAGTTATCTTTGTTAGTTTCTTATGTATACTTGTTGTAAGTTTAAATTAATTTCCTGTTTCTAGCTTCTAAAGGTAGAAAATTAAAATTATGGAGGCTTTTAAATTTTTTTTTAATTTGAAAATCACATATTTTAATAAGATGCTTATCTGTAATCATATGCTTTATTTTTTTTTATTTTTCATTTTATTCATATGTGCATACAATGTTTGGGTCATTTCTCCCCCATTTCCCCACCTCCCTCCCTTACCCCCTTACCCCTTCCCTCTCTCCCTCTACCCCCTCGCTACCAGGGAGAAACTATTTTGCCCTTATCTCTAATTTTGTTGAAGAGAGAGTATAAGCAATAATAGGAAGGACAAAGGGTTTTTGCTGGTTGAGATAAGGATAGCTATACAGGGAGCTGACTCGCATTGATTTCCTGTGCATGTGTGTTACCTTCTAAGTTAATTCTTCTTGAACTAACCTTTTCTCTAGTTCCTGGTCCCCTTCTCCTATTGGCCTCAGTTGCTTTAAAGTATCTGTTTTAGTTTCTCTGCATTGAGGGCAACAAATGCTATCTAGTTTTTAGGTGTCTTACCTATCCTCATACCTCCCTTATGTTCTTGCTTTATCATGTGATCAAAGTCCAATCCCCTTGTTGTGTTTGCCCTTGATCTAATGTCCACATATGAGGGAGAAGATACGATTTTTGGTCTTTTGGGTCAGGCTAACCTCACTCAGGATGATGTTCTCCAATAAACTACTTTTCTAATACAAGCATATCCTGTTGTAAATTTTCCTCTAAGTACTGATTTGCATCTAACCTTCTTAGAGGTACCTACTAGTGGACTCTCAGCTTAATAAACTTTTAATATAATCATTATGTGCATAGAATATTTTATTATTAAAATTTTATTCAATTGTTACTGATCCTCTGGGTTTTTTTTTTCCCAATTCTGATCCAACTTTCAGATAAGACTAGTGCTTGTTTTCAAATTTCAGGCTCAGTATTACTCTTATTTGAATATCAAATGCTTGGAATCAACATAAAAAACTGGATTTTAAAACATTTAATATAATTTTTACCTGAAATTTGAGCTTGCTTTCCCCTCCTTCCCGGTCTCGTTTATGCATATTCACCATTAAGGCTTCATAACAATTCTTCCAATAAAGTGCCATGGTCTCATGACCATCATAAAATGTGTGAGCTTCATACTGCTTCATATAAGGTACAATCTTATTTAAAAAAGAATATAGAGAATGTGATATATGCTTTTATAAAAATAAATCAGTAGAAAATTTTACTGAAAAAACGTAAAACTTACATATTTTTCAATGTAAACTTGCCATTCATTTGAATTGCAATATTCTTGAAAATCTTCAAAAAATGAGGAACTACCATTGGTAAAAGGTAAAGAAGGCAGGTGTAAGTTCATGAAGAGTAGTTCGTAAATTTTGGAAACCAGAGTACGGACAAGGGGAATCAGAAATGAGTAGATTTCTGTTTGTTCCTTGATTGACTGACTGAGAACATGTTCTAGTTTCCCTAAAATGAAACATGCTTCATCCTGATTTTCAATAACTTTGGTTTGAAGAAGGGTATTCAGCTTAGCTGATGCCATTGCACAAACCTAGAAGAAAATACATTAGGTGATAAAAAGCAGATAAAACATTTAATGATAGCAAAGCATCTGCCTCACTCTTCAAGTTCCGAACTTCTATATATTGTCAGCAGTTGTGAAAGGTTTCATATCTAACCTATTTCTAAATGAATAAGTTAGAAGTTTCGTAGGTGTTGGCATAAAACATGAGGCTCTTGGGTCAGGAACAAAGATCTACATGAATAATAGCAGCCACAGTATCAGTATTTGAACTGGCTTTCCAAAGTACAATTCCCAGTGAAAGAAGATGATGATACCTGCATATAGACTATTTGATCAGAGGGGCACACCAACCACAAGGAACCCGAATCTTCTCTACTGGTCTGTGAGCTTGTGTGATCTTTCTCATGGACAGAGACATCATCTTTATCATATTGGACAGTAAACAAACCTGCTTTATGCTCTGGAGAGAGACGTAACCTATATCTTCTAAAGTTTTCCACTATATAATCTCAAAAAGAGTTCATTAACAAAGGCAGCAGAGCATCTAATGCACATAATACACAGAAATAAGAAATCACAGAGAACTGTCCACCAATAATGACTATAGGAAGAAGCACTATCTTTCTCTAGACATGGATAAGGTAGCATGCTAAATGCTGTTGGCAGCCATTTTGTGCCCATAAGAGAAGCGCAACACAATGAGAACCACAAATAAGTGGAACCAGAAGCATGATGAAAGCATGCCTTAAACTCATCTGAACTATGGAATTCTCAATTTTTGAGTCAATAAATCTTTATGAAGTCAGTTTGATTTCATGTTGTTCTTATTTGGAATCAACAAAATGTAAAGTACAGATATATAAGGAGTCTGAGTCTTTAATGAGAAACCAGTTCCCTTAAACCTAGTTATCCTAGTTTCCCAAGGAAAATATATACTTATACCATAAGTCCAGGCACAAAGAGTATTCTATATTACTATCAAGATTTGGTCATGGGCTACGAGTTTAGCTCACTGGTAGAATACTTGCCTAGCATGCAGGAATCCCTGGGTTTAATCCTTAGTATAAAAAAAAAAAATAAGATTTGGGTATAAGCCCCAATACAGAAATGTAAATTAAGTCCTTAAAGAGACATATTTTCTAAGCTAGGGAAAAATGTAAGCCTTAACCTCAAAGTAGGAAAACAATGATATAATTGTGCCTCCTTCTTCCTTAACCCTATATTCTTACTTTGAATCTTATTATAACACAAATGAAAAAAAAAGTAAAAGAAAAAAGAAGAAATTATTACAGCTTCACACCACCTCGAGAATGTATTTGTACCAAGCCAGGCATGGTGGCACACGCCTATAATTCCAGCTACTTGGGAGGTGGAAGAAGGAGATCATGGTTTGCGGCAAGACTGGACAAAATTAGAATGAGACACTAATCTGAAAAGCAAACTAAAATCAAAAGGCCTCAGCATGAGTTCTGAGCTCAATTCCTAGTACCAAAAACAAAAACAAAAAACAAAAAAAAAAACAGTATAAATGCCAAAACATAGTTGGCTATACAAACAGGTCTTTGCAGGCCAAGGTAACAAGTGACTTCAGGAGTCTTTCCATGCAAATCTTAACAAAGCAAGCAGCATTGCAGGAAATAATCGTTAAGATGGCTCAAAGCTTTAACTTCTCTACTAGAAAGTGAAGCATCTCTACCTTCTTCATATTCCCACCCCCAATTTAGACTTTGAATCTGACTAAAGAAACTTAATTCCAATAGAGGCTGATATGAAAGAAAACAAGTCGTAAGATCCCTACATCCAGAAAATAACAATGCTAATATTCTAGGCTTTTTTGTTATATATTTTCAAAAATACTGTGTATATAAAAAGTTAAGTATCTAGTGATTTGCTTTTGCCTTAATATTATGGCATAAAATAACTCTAAGTTCATATGTTTATTTAAAAGTATTAAGATACTCTTGATGAGTACAAGATAATTTAATTGGCCGTTTTCTTCACTTTGGATATATACGTACCACATACTCACATATATTACCTCTTCCCTACAGCTGTGTCCCCCATTATAAAGAGTACTGTATAATACAGTACTCTGAAGAACTACAAAAAGTATGGATACTCTAAGCCTCCTCCCTCCAAATTCTGAATTAATTACTATGGGTAATGTTCTATGTAGGTATTTATTAAAAAGCCCTTCTAGGTGATTTCATATGTATCCAGGGATGAGAATTACTGAGCTGAGACAACTAGAATAAGGAATCCAATCAACTAAAGAACATGGGCTGCACCTAAACACATAAATAACCATATAATCCTACTTCGAGGTAGGCTGGGAAACCTGTTTAAATACTTAACATGTATGGACCAAACAAAACAAGCTTGCTACTCAGATTCATTCTGCAGGCAGCTCTATTATAACCCTTATAAGAGATTTCTAACCTAGCCTTCAGGAAAATATGCTTTTATTTCTGAAAGAATGAAATTAAACAACAGCCTACTGAAAAACATTTGACATCACTAACTACTGGTAGATAAAGATAGTCTTATCTGTAGGTGATGTATTTGTTTATTTGTTTGTTGAGATGGTTCTCCCTGTTTGCCCAGACTCAAATGGTGATCTTTCCAATCTCTGCTTCCTAAGTAGCTGAGATTACAGGTGTGAACCACTGCTCCAGGCTTTTCTTTTTTTTGGGGGGGGGGCGGGGCCGGGGTAGGGGGAACATTACTGGTGTTTGAACTCAGGGCCTTGCTTTACTAGGCAGGCACTCTACCACTTAACCACACCCTTAGCCCTTTGTGCTTTGGTTATTTTTCAAACAGGGTGTCACTTTTAGCCCAGGATGGCCTGGACCCAAACTGTATTATTTATTCTTACCTTGTAGCTGGGATGACAGGTACATGCCACCATGTCTAGTTTTTTATTGGTTTAGACAGAGTCTCACTCTTTGCCTGGGCTGACCTGGAAGCTCAATCCTCTTAATGTCAACCTCTGGAGTAGCTAGGATTACAGGCCTGAAGGACCACCCTGACCTTACTTGTTCATTTCATGAGTATTTATAGAGTTCCTACTAAGGGAGGAGCACTGGTTATTTAATGGTAAACCACATCAACACACATTTTGTTTAGGAAAATTTCATCAAAACCATAACCCTGAGGGTAACTGTAAGTAAAATAAACAAACAAAAGAGTTCTTACATCTAAGATAAAAAACTACCTGGAGTGCTAACTGTAATTGCTTTAACAGTCATTAGGCTAATATTAATGAAAGGCAAAAAAAAAAAAAATGCTTGGGACATACTCAAGTTGTACAGTGTTTGCCTAGTAAGTACTAGACGCTGAGTTCAAATCACAGTACTGTTAAAAAATAAATAAATGAATAAACTAATTAAATTTCTTTAAAGGGAGAAACAAGGGAAAGTGATGGGGGCTGAATAAATCAAAATACATTATATGCATGTGTGGAAATGTCATAATAAAAGACATTAATTCGTACAATAAAAATTTAAAAAATAAAAAACATTTTGTAAAAAAGACAAAAAACTATCTTCACTCTATTTCTAGGTGAAGAAAAAGGAATACGATGATGGACATCTATGTGTATAATGACCGCAGTATTTTAAATTATTATCTTAGGGTATAATTTCAGTGTAAAATTAACAAAGATATAATCATTTTAAGGTTCTTAGTTCATATAATTTCAAATAGCATTTAAAAGATATATAATTCAAACTTCTATCATCTATGTGTCATTAATGTTCATTTTCTTATTCAGCATTTCTGAATTTCCAAGTTTTCTACAATGATACTTTTATGATAAAGAGGAAAAGGACTCTAATGAAAGTAACATGGAGAAATGAGTCTTAAATAATGGTAAGAGAAAGAAAAAGAACTCAGAAGTATACAAATGCATGAAAATTTCAGTTATGTGAAAAAGATTATTTGAGAGCCCGGTAAATAGCTATGGGGTACATATCATGACTATTCCAACCCAGGTCTCACGAGAACCCAACGTAAACAGAAAAATGACTGATAAAAATCCACGTGGACCTTTTCCAAACTTATACCTTATAATTTAAAATAGAAATAAAGAACATTTTTTGTGAACACATTACTCTTTATTTCTAAAATCTTATCTTTTTCTCTTAAATGAGTAGCATTTTAGGTAGTTGGTATTCAGTGAGTGAAAAAAATATGAAATAGAATCCAAAATTATGGATTACTAAAACAGCAAGAAAAAATCTGAAAGGAATAACTTAAAATAATTTTCCTAAATGAAAGAACTAAACTGAACATATATACATAGACTATGTGACTATGCAGGCTGTCCAGAATCTAGCAAGCTACACTATAGATGAGATGAGTAATGTTTGTAATATAAGCTATGAGTAATTTTCATGAGTAATGAAAACTTGAAAGCAACCTGGAGTCATAACTATGAGGAAGAGATAATCAATTAGCTGCCTCTCAAGCTCCTTTCTGATCTTATAAAACTGAAACTTTAAGGGAAGTCATCAATAGTTTTAGAACTGACAAAAGTATTGAAAAAGCATTAACATTTAGTTATTATATAAATAACTGCTGCACGCAAGTGTAGAATATATATTTTTAAAAAAGACAAACCTGCAAATTTCCCTTTCCAATGAATCCAAGAAGCAACTGGATCTGAATTTGGGAGAGTTTTACCCACACTGGACTCTCAGAATACCATACTGACAGACAGTCAAAGAGCAGCATGATGTCTTCTAAAAGCTATCACAAAGGAAAAATTGAGAAATAAAAACATTCAGTTTTTTAACATATGATGATGAATTTTCCCCAACAAATACAAACATATTTCAAAACTACTCAAATGTCCAGCTGGCAAAAGCCAAAAGAATCAGTCTAGTAATAGTTAACAAAATCTGTGACTATTCATGTATCTTATTCATGTTTATATTTATGATTAAGTATTAATACTCTAAAAAGAGGGGGGAATAAAATTCCATCTTTCAATTGTCCTTAACCTCCTAAAGTATAATTTTAAAGGCATACTACTAACCTTCTCAGTCCACATGTTTGAATTAACTAGTCCCTCTGACTGAAGAAAGTCCTGAATGATCAGCACGAGTCGGAAGGCATTTTCAGCAGTTACTGGATTACTTTTTGCTTCTCTGTTTTCTGTGACTGCCCATTCTAACATTTTCTGTAGCAATCTAAGTGTAAAATAAAGTCCTCTTAAAACCATTTTAAGCTAAAGAAGATACTAACATGAAAGAAAAAAGCAGTCATTATTGATAGCATTATATCAGAAGATACACTATCACTGGTAGATACTACAAAGATATCATGAAATGAATTTAATAATAATAGGTACTTTTTAATGTCTAAGAGTATCTATTTTCAATAAACTTAATATTAAAAGTTAAAATTACTTGTTTTGCAAGCCTATATAAAAGTTATGACAACAACTCACATTCCACTCTCTATAAGATATATAAAATAGTTTCTTAAAAATTTAGATATTAGGAAGATTAGGGAAGAAAGCCTTATTATGCTTTGGAGAGGCTTTGAGGAAAAACAAGTAATTCTGTACTGGTGTACTACTGTTATAAGTTCCATTATCTATAGGGAACCCTAAATACTTCAGACTTTTTCACGAAAACATTACTTTCTTCCCTTACCATGGAAATGCTCAAATCTGTACAAACTTGCAGAATATAATGTATCAAGTCACAAGATACAGCAGAAAACAATTTAAACAAGAAATGTGAAATCACTTAACACTCAAATTTTCTTACGATTTAAATCTCACTACTTCTATTTCTTTTTATGTTTTAGTAGGATGAAACATAGGAAAAGGAATTGAGTATAGCTTCTCCTTTTCTCCATGTCTACTGAATACCAAGTAAGTATTTAATAGCTGATATTATTTTAGATTTCTGCTCATTCCAAAAGGAGGGCAAACTGAATCACTAACTGAATGCTTACATTAGTTTTATTTCCTCTGATGGTCGAAGTAGCTCAATGGATATTCCTGGTTTAGTTAGTGCTGAAAACACTTGTCCCCGTTCAATCCAAGTATCATCATCAGATTTTTCTAGTCCCTTACACATTACATAATTCAAAATATCTGTTAGCAATTGAAGAAGATCCTCCTCACATCTCTGTTAAAAGGTAAATATTAAATTATCGGAGGAAGGAAGGGTTAAAAGCACATCATACAAATAATCGCATATACTAATAGTATATCTGGGGCTATTTTCCCTCTTTGTGACTGGGGTTTGAATTCAGAGCCTCACACTTGCTAGGCAGGACTCTACTGTTCAAGCCACTCTGCCCACAGTACATCATATTTTTAAAAATGTCTTGATGATCCTGGAACTTTAGTAAGCCCTGGCAGATACAAGATGCATAAAACATCATCTTTGTTATCAAAACACTAACAGGGCTGGGGATATAGCTCAGTGGTACAGCACTTGCCAAACATGTACAAGGTCCTGAATTTAATCACTAGTACTACAATAAAGGAGAAAAAAGAAAAGAAAGACAAGAGAATTCCAAGATGGCGGCTAGAGGTAGGAAGCAGAAAGCGAGCCTCCTATAGTGAAATCTTGGAGAGACGCTGGAGACACACTTTGCAGGCATAATCACGAGAAAAGGCATAACTTTGACTCCTCCACACCTCCAGCCGGCGCAGAGAATCTCCACTTCACGTTAAACGGAGAACCAAGGAGGCCCCCGGGCCGCCAGTGGCCGGCGCCCATACGGCTTGGGAAGACGCGGACCAGGTGAGCTTCGCGGTACCGCGGTTCCCCCACAGACAAGCCTGGGCCAGAGCAGCATAGCCCCCTGGACAGACTGACCTCCACCCGGGAAAAAAAGAGAAACTGAGTACTAAGCAATAAGAACAGTTAAGACACGCTGGAAAGAGGGTGGGGCGCCCTGAGCGCTGAAGATTGGGGGAAGGGAATCCTTCCCGGGACTGTAAATAAACGAGCCGGGCGGGCCGGAGAGGCTCTGGCGGGAGCGGGGCGCGCCAGCAACCAGGAGCAGGGACGCTTGTGAGAGGAGGGAAGACCCACTTCCCACGTGAACTGTAAATAAACACGCAGGCCTGACAACGCGGGGCAGTGTCGCCTTTCCCAGTGCTTGGAAAGGGAAAAGCCTGTAGCAGAGGCCCCCCTCCCCCGCACAGGAGAACTCTGAGCAAACAAAGCCTGTGGGACCAGGTGAGTGCTAAGCTCACCCCAGAGATCTGCATAAATAACGCCGCCAGCTACAGGCTGAGAGCAGCAGGCAGGCAAGCCACAGTTGCAGATACCACTCTCAGAACTGCCTCCAGACGCTTTTTTTTTTCTTTTTCTCCCTACCTTTGATGAGAGAACAACCGAATTACACCTGCAAGCCGAAAAACTAACTGAAACTGTATTGCATTTGAACTGGGGACACTTGGTGGGGCTTTTTTTTTTTTTCTTCTTCTGTGTGTGTATGAGTGTAGTTTTGTTCTACTTTATGCATCCCCTTTGATGAGACAACTACAGAACAACATCTGAGGCACCAACTCCAGGACTGGAGATTGAGACGGACATCCAAATTATTAAGACTGAAATTGCATTGCATATAAACTTGGAAGTTTTTTGGTTTTTTGGTTTCTTTTGTTTTTTTTAATTTTCTATTTTCCATTTTATTTTAATTCATTTTTATAAATAGATATTACTTTCATATACTTATTTTTTATTTTTTTATCTTTGATTTTCAATCCTCTCTCTGTCACTCTATTGTCTGTTCAGCTTACTGTTGATTAGTACACTAACACTCCCTGTTTATACCTTTGAAACTCTCTTGTCTGATACCTTGTTCTGCTTTCTCCCTCTTGTCTGTATATTTGTTTTCCCCTTTTCTTTAACTTCTTGCTTTCCATCTCCGCTCACTCTTCCATTCTCAATATTACCATTGTTATTATTACAAGCTAGAAAATACTTAATTACACACAGTACAGGGACAGTAACAACACCAAGGACAATGACAGGAAGACAGAAAAAACAAGGAAACCAGTTTCCCCACAGCAAAAAATTAGTACAGGAACCAGAGGGGAATGAAGAGAACAGAAACTCAGAGCCAGACTCCAACAAAATGAAGATAAACTATGCCAAAGGACCCAATGAAGCCTACAAGAATAATTTAAAAGAAGACATACTACAAGTACTCAATGAGAATTTTATAGAGATGATACTGGATAGGGTCAACCAAAATGTACAGGAGACACTCAAGAAATTCCAAGACAATAAAAATAGAGAATTTGAAAAAGCAAAAGAAGAAATAAAGGAAACCATAGAAGCACTGTATAAACACCAAAATGAAAGAGAGAACACAATGAATAAATGGATAAATGAACTCAGGACAAAAATAGACAACAATAAAGAAGAAAACAGCCAGGATATGGAAAACCTCAGAAAAAAGAACGAAACAGAACTGCAAAACAAAACGGAAGGCCAATCCAGCAGAATAGAACAAACAGAAGACAGAATCTCAGAACTTGAAGATGAAATGGTAATTAAAGGAAAAACTGAAGAACTACTAATTAAACAACTCAAGACCTGTGAAAAGAAAATGCAAGAACTCACCGACTCCATCAAAAGACCAAACTTGAGAATCATGGGCATCGAAGAAGGAGAAGAGGTGCAAGCGAAGGGAATGCGTAATATATTCAACAAAATAATAACGGAAAATTTCCCAAATCTAGAGAAAGATATTCCCATACAAATGCAAGAGGCCTCCAGGACACCAAACAGACCAGATCAAAATAGAACTACTCCACGACATATCATCATTAAAACAACAAGTTCAGAAACTAAGGAAAGAATATTGAAGGCTGCAAGAGAGAAAAAACAAGTAACATACAAAGGTAAACCCATCAAAATCACAGCAGACTTCTCAACAGAAACATTAAAAGCAAGAAGAGCGTGGGGTGAGATCTTCCGGGCACTGAATGAAAATAACTTCAACCCCAGGATACTCTACCCAGCAAAGCTATCATTCAAAATAGATGGAGCAATAAAAGTCTTCCATGATAAGCAGAAACTAAAACAATATGTGACCACAAAGCCACCATTACAAAAGATTCTGCAAGGGATCCTGCACACAGAAAGTGACACCCAACTTAACCATGAAAAGGCAGGCAGCACCAAACCACAGGATAAGAAACAGCAAGACAGTAGAGAGTAACATCAAGTTAGGTACACACAATCAAACCTTCAAACAACTAAGATAACTAAATGGCAGGAATCACCACATACCTATCAGTACTAACACTTAATGTTAATGGACTTAATTCACCCATCAAAAGACACCGTTTGACAAAATGGATTAAAAAAGAAGATCCAACAATTTGTTGCTTACAGGAGACTCATCTCACCGACAGAAATAAGCATATGCTTAGGATGAAAGGCTGGAAGAAGATTTACCAAGCCAATGGCCCCCGAAAACAAGCAGGAGTAGCAATACTTATCTCTGACAAAGTAGACTTCAAACCTACATTGATCAAACGAGATAAAGAAGGACATTCCATACTAATAAAAGGGGAAATAGACCAAAAGGAAATAATAATCATCAATCTGTACGCACCCAATGTCAACGCACCCAATTTCATCAAACATACCCTGAAAGACCTAAAAGCATATATAAACGCCAACACAGTGGTTGTGGGAGACTTTAACACTCCATTATCATCAATAGATAGGTCATCCAAACAAAAACTCAATAAAGAAATCCAAGATCTAAAATATGCACTAGATCAAGTGGACCTAGTAGATGTCTACAGAACATTTCATCCAACCTCTACACAATATACATTCTTCTCAGCAGCCCATGGAACCTTCTCCAAAATAGATCATATCCTAGGGCACAAAGCAAGCCTCAGCAAATATAAGAAAATAGAAATAATACCATGCATACTATCTGACCACAATGCAGTAAAAGTAGAACTCAACAACAAAAGTAAAGACAAAAAACATGCAAACAGCTGGAAACTAAATAACTCATTACTTAATGAAGAATGGATCATCGATGCAATAAAAGAGGAAATTAAAAAGTTCCTAGAAGTCAATGAAAATGAAAACACAACCTACCGGAACCTATGGGACACAGCTAAGGCAGTCTTGAGAGGAAAGTTTATAGCCATGAGTGCATATATTAAAAAGATTGAAAGATCCCAAATCAATGACCTAATGATACATCTCAAACTCCTAGAAAAACAAGAACAAGCAAATCCCAAAACAAATAGAAGGAGAGAAATAATAAAAATAAGAGCTGAAATCAACGAAATAGAAACCAAAAAAACCATACAAAGAATTAATGAAACAAAAAGTTGGTTCTTTGAAAAAATAAACAAGATCGATAGACCCCTGGCAAACCTGACTAAAATGAGGAGAGAAAAAACCCAAATTAGTAGAATCAGGAATGCAAAAGGGGAGATAACAACAAACACCATGGAAGTCCAGGAAATCATCAGAGACTACTTTGAGAACCTATATTCAAATAAATTTGAAAATCTAAAAGAAATGGACAGATTTCTAGATACATATGATCATCCAAAACTGAACCAAGAGGAAATTAATCACCTGAATAGACCTATAACACAAAATGAAATTGAAGCAGCAATCAAGAGTCTCCCCAAAAAGAAAAGTCCAGGACCTGATGGATTCTCTGCTGAATTCTATCAGACCTTTAAAGAAGAACTGATACCAACCCTCCTTAAACTGTTCCATGAAATAGAAAGGGAAGGAAAACTGCCAAACACATTTTATGAAGCCACTATTACACTTATCCCAAAACCAGGCAAAGACACCTCCAAAAAGGAGAACTATAGGCCAATCTCCTTAATGAACATTGATGCAAAAATCCTCAACAAAATAATGGCAAATCGAATTCAGCAACACATCAAAAAGATTATTCACCACGACCAGGTAGGCTTCATCCCAGGGATGCAGGGGTGGTTCAACATACGAAAATCAATAAACGTAATAAACCACATTAACAGAAGCAAAGACAAAAACCACTTGATCATCTCAATAGATGCAGAAAAAGCCTTTGATAAGATCCAACATCATTTCATGATAAAAGCTCTAAGAAAACTAGGAATAGAAGGAAAGTTCCTCAACATTATAAAAGCTATATATGACAAACCTACAGCCAGCATTATACTTAACGGAGAAAAATTAAAACCATTCCCTCTAAAATCAGGAACCAGACAAGGATGCCCACTATCTCCACTCCTATTCAACATAGTACTGGAATTCCTAGCCACAGCAATTAGGCAAGAAGAAGGAATAAAAGGAATACAAATAGGTAAAGAAACTGTCAAAATATCCCTATTTGCAGACGACATGATCCTATACCTTAAAGACCCAAAAAACTCTACTCAGAAGCTTCTAGACATCATCAATAGCTATAGCAAGGTAGCAGGATATAAAATCAACATAGAAAAATCATTAGCATTTCTATACACTAACAATGAGCAAACGGAAAAAGAATGTATGAAAACAATTCCATTTACAATAGCCTCAAAAAAAATCAAATACCTAGGTGTAAACCTAACAAAAGATGTGAAAGACCTCTACAAGGAAAACTATACACTTCTGAAGAAAGAGATTGAGGAAGACTATAGAAAGTGGAGAGATCTCCCATGCTCATGGATTGGTAGAATCAACATAGTAAAAATGTCTATACTCCCAAAAGTAATCTACATGTTTAATGCAATTCCCATCAAAATTCCAATGACATTCATCAAAGAGATTGAAAAATCTACTGTTAAATTTATATGGAAACACAAGAGGCCACGAATAGCCAAGGCAATACTCAGTCAAAAGAACAATGCAGGAGGTATCACAATACCTGACTTCAAACTATATTACAAAGCAATAATAATAAAAACAGCATGGTACTGGCACAAAAACAGACATAAAGACCAGTGGAACAGAACAGAGGATCCAGATATGAAGCCACACAACTATGAGCAACTTATCTTTGACAAAGGAGCTAAAAATATACGATGGAGAAATAGCAGCCTCTTCAACAAAAACTGCTGGGAAAACTGGTTAGCAGTCTGCAAAAAACTGAAACTAGATCCATGTATATCACCCTATACCAAGATTAACTCAAAATGGATCAAGGATCTGAATATCAGACCCCAAACTCTTAAGTTGATACAAGAAAGAGTAGGAAATACTCTGGAGTTAGTAGGTATAGGTAAGAACTTTCTCAATGAAACCCCAGCAGCACAGCAACTAAGAGATAGCATAGATAAATGGGACCTCATAAAACTAAAAAGCTTCTGTTCATCAAAAGAAATGGTCTCTAAACTGAAGAGAACACCCACAGAGTGGGAGAAAATATTTGCCAACTATACATCAGACAAAGGACTGATAACCAGAATATACAGGGAACTTAAAAAACTAAATTCTCCCAAAACTAATGAACCAATAAAGAAATGGGCAGGTGAACTAAACAGAACTTTCTCAAAAGAAGAAATTCAAATGGCCAGAAAACACATGAAAAAATGCTCACCATCTCTAGCAATAAAGGAAATGCAAATTAAAACCACACTAAGATTCCACCTCACCCCTGTTAGAATAGCCATCATCAGCAACACCACCAACAACAGGTGTTGGCGAGGATGCGGGGAAAAAGGAACCCTCTTACACTGTTGGTGGGAATGTAGACTAGTACAACCACTCTGGAAAAAAATTTGGAGGCTACTTAAAAAGCTGGACATCGATCTACCATTTGATCCAGCAATACCACTCTTGGGGATATACCCAAAAGACTGTTACTCCAGAGGCACCTGCACATCCATGTTTATTGCGGCACTATTCACAATAGCCAAGTTATGGAGACAGCCAAGATGCCCCAGCACTGATGAATGGATTAAGAAAATGTGGTATCTATACACAATGGAATTTTATGCAGCCATGAAGAAGAACGAAATGTTATCATTCGCTGGTAAATGGATGGAATTGGAGAACATCATTCTGAGTGAGGTTAGCCTGGCTCAAAAGACCAAAAATCGTATGTTCTCCCTCATATGTGGACATTAGATCAAGGGCAAACACAACAAGGGGATTGGACTATGAGCACATGATAAAAGCGAGAGCACACAAGGGAGGGGTGAGGATAGGTAAGACACCTAAAAAACTAGCTAGCATTTGTTGCCCTTAATGCAGAGAAACTAAAGCAGATACCTTAAAGCAACTGAGGCCAATAGGAAAAGGAGACCAGGAACTAGAGAAAAGGTTAGATTAAAAAGAATTAACCTAGAAGATAACACCCACGCACAGGAAATCAATGTGAGTCAATGCCCTGTATAGCTATCCTTATCTGAACCAGCAAAACCCCTTGTTCCTTCCTATTATTGCTTATACTCTCTCTACAACAAAATTAGAGATAAGGGCAAAATAGTTTCTGCTGGGTATTGAGGGGGGGAGCGGGAGGGGGTGGAGTGGGTGGTAAGGGAGGGGGTGGGGTCAGGGGGGAGAAATAAACCAAGCCTTGTATGCACATATGAATAATAAAAGAAAAATGAAAAAAAAATAAATAAAAAAAAAAAAAAGAAAAAAAAAAAAAAAAAAAAAAAAAAAAAAGAAAAGAAAGACAAGTGACTAGTGCCTTCTAGGCTTCTAAATCTTAGATCATAAAACTTAGAACATGAAAATAGTATGAAATTGTTAATAATTACTCACACATTGATAAGAATTCAAAGTATATAACAGACATAAACCTTAAAATTAAAACATCATTTGATAAATATTGAATACAGGATTTTTAAACCGCTGAAACTACAATAGGAAACAGAGAAGGCAGAATAAAGAAAACTAGAAGAGATGAACCAATTCAGGTAATAATACATATATACATGGAAATGTCATAAGAAAACTCCCTGTGTAGCTATCCTAAACAAGCAGAAATGTCTTTTTTTTTTTTCTTTTTTCTTCTACAAAATTGGAGAACAGGAGAGCAGAACAGATCCTGTGGGGGTAAGGGATTGGTACCAGTGGGAGGCAGTACGTGGTGGGGAATAGGTATAGGAGGGTGAATATGGTGCAAATACTGTGGACACATATATGTAAATGTGAAAATGATACCTGCTGAAACTATTCCAGGAATGGGGGGAGGGGGAGATAAAGGGAGTATGGTGGAGAGAGTGAATTCAAGTATATCTGGAACTTTTGTAACTGCTACAATGTACCCCCATCTAGCACAACAATAGATAAAAATAAAATAAAATCAGATAAAAACACATCATTTGGAAAAAGAAACAATTTTACCTCTTGGTTTTCAAGTAAAGAGAAGTCATCACTAAAGCCCATGTCATTTGTGATGCTACTTTCTTTGTCAGACTGCACAGAAAATGATTTAGTAGACTCTATGGGAGATGGCGTGCTAGGTAGGCTGTCTGGCATTTGGCTTCCACTATCACTCAGTTCACATGAGTCAATTCCACTGAGATCTAAACTCAAATGTGAAGGGTTACTATGCCAGAATTCTTCTTGATTCTCTGACTTAAAAGACAGTTCTCCCACAGAGCTATCTTCTTGAAATAATGGTGTGTTTGAGTCTATAGAGTGTTTATCTTCCAAACTCCAAAGATCTGAAGACACATTAGCTGAGGCAAAAGAGGTGACTTTTTCTTCATCTGTCTTTTCAAAGCTCCTCTTAGTATCTTCAGTTGCTATATTTTTATTTTCTTTCAGTAAAATAGTCCTACTATGCTTATGAAGAGAATTTCCATTTTCAAAATTTGCTTTTAAAAAAAGTCTAACCAAGGTGTCTTGCCAACCCACTTGTTGTGATATCTGATATGCTGCATCTGACTGGGACTGCAAAATCTGTAAAATCTGTAAAGATAAAGAACACAAAATTCCTCAAAAAGTATATAGTATTTTATAACAAAAAGTCTCTTTTTAGTTATTTTAATGACAAAGTATTTAATGAGAAACTGTGGGACAATATACTCTCAAAAGACTATGTTCTTGCTGGGTGCCTGTGGCTCATGCCTGTAATCCTAGCTACTCAGGAGGCAGAGATCAGGAGTTCAGTGGTTCAAAGCCAGCCCAGGCAAATAGTTGCACGAGATCCTATCTCAAAAAACCCTTCACAAAAATAGGGCTGGTGGAGTGGCTCAAGGTGAAGGCCTTGAGTTCAAGCCCTAGTACCACAAAAACAAACAAACAAACAAAAGACTATGTTCTTAACAAGATTATAAACTATTTGGCGGACTGCCATTGTGCTTCCAACTAATCTGCATGTTGCTCATATACAGACAGAGGAAGGATGCACAAAAATATGTGCTAAAAGTTAAAAAAGGAAAACTAAAATGATCCTCCACATGCCAAAATAAACTTGTTACCAATTTATTTGGACAGAAAGTATACACAGGATAATAGCATACAAAAAACGTACACAGGGTTATCATCTCAATTGAATATTTTCCATGACTCTATTCTAATTGTTCAGCAAATGTTACTGAATATCTACTATGTACCCGACACCGGTTCAGGCACTAGAGTTAGGGAGTGAATAAGACACTTTAATAGACCCTGGGTAAGAACAATGTTTTCCTGTCTCTCTCTCTATTTTTCAAGTAAAGTTAATAGCTCTTTCTAAAAAGCTTTTATTTTCAGTAAGTCTACCTTATATAAGCAAAACAAAAACTAAACTCCAAAAAAATTCTAATGAGGTGTATGGTATTAATTAACTAAAAGAAGAAGTTGAAATGAAAGAGTAGATGGTGACATGGGAATGTGTATGATCTCTACTATCCAAATGACTTCAAATATTTCGGATAAAAATAAGTTCTTTTTCATTGTTGTTGTTTTTTGAGACAGGGTCTCTCATTATGTAGCCCAAGCTTGCCCTGAACTCACTATGTGGCCCAGGCTGGCCTCAAACTTTGGATCTTTCTGTCTCAGTCTCCCAAGTATGAGATTACAGGTGAGTGCCAACACACCCAGCTTAAAAATACATTCTTAAAGTCAAAGATTTTTAAGATATTTTAATCACAAGGCCAATAGTATCTATATAGATGAAAAGAACTTTAAGGCAAGGTATGAAATTCAAGTGGTAGAGCACCTGACTAGCAATGGTGAGGTCCTAAGTTCAAACCTCAGTACCACCAAAAAAAAGGGGGGAAAAAAAAAACCTTGAAACCTCAGCTTTAGAGTATCTCTCCTATCAAGTTCAAATATCATGGCAAGAAATGAATAATGATGGTAGGGACTTTAATATTAATAATAATATTTGCTGATAGAGGAAGTAATTAGTCACCATTGTGACATGAAGTTTCTTTCTTCACAAATGTTATCAGTGAGTTACCCTTGTTCTAATGGTACAAAATAACAGTTTTCTCCTAGATTAAGCTTTGCATGGCAAAGAAACTTTTCATGATTTCATGACTTTGAAGTTTTCACAAAATAGTAGTTTAAAAATATCTGTTTTATACATATATAATGGATAAAAATCAAACTGCACTGGAGGCTATTTTAATCTCATTGTACACTGAAAGGAAAAAAATCAATTTACATGACCTGTTTCAAATTCTTGGGATTGAGTATGAAGGGAAAGAGTCAATGTCACACATTGTGGACATGTAAATTGGTACAGTTAAAATACATTAAGATGTAAAACATGAATACCCTTTGACATAGCAGTTGTATTTCATGAAGAACGTCCTACAGATATATTACCACAAACGGACAAAGATACGTGTAAAAAGCTGTTCTTAATAGCAGTTTAAAATATAGAAAAACAAGGAAAACCTAAATGTCTATCAATAAGGAACCAGATAATACTCTACAATAGCCATAGAACGAAAAACTATGCATCCATTAATGAAAAGATATATACATCTCTCTATATTTTTTAACTAACAGAAAAGTATTGCCACATAACTAAGATGTAAAATTAAAAAAAAAAAAAAGGAAACATTAAATAGTAGACTGGTCAGGGATTATCAATGGAGGAGAGAAAAGGTTATGATCAGGAAGAAGCACCCAGGAAACTATCTCTCAAGTTGAAGTTTAAATGTGTACTAAAGACAAATCATATTAGAATCATATTGGAATACTTACGAACAAATAATGTCCTGCAAAACTGAAAAGACTCAGAGACTCTAAAATATGGCATATCAATTACAAATGGTTACAACTGGTCACCACAATTGTGGTGGTACATGCCTGAGTCCTAGCTACTCAGAAAGCTGAGACAGAAAGATCACAAGTTTGAGGCCAGCCTAGGCAATTTTGCAAGACACTGACTCAAAACTAAAAATTTTAAAAAGTGCTAGGAGTATGCTCGGTGATGGAATGCTTGCCTAGCATACTGAAGACCCTGAGTTCAGTTCCACAAAAAAAGAAAAAAAAAATAATGCTAACAAATTTTTTATTCTGGGAAGGATGTATTTCCAAAAGACGATGTAGAGCTAAAAAGAACAAATTCACATGCTAATTTCTTGTGATTACATGAAATTAATTCATTTTTAGAGGGAAGTTATTTATTTATAAATGTCATTTATAAAATAAGTAAAATTAAAATTTTTTGTCTGCTGAAATCTACTCAATGGAAAAGTTATTCACAGTAGATGATGATACTATTGCTAAAATACATCTTGAAAGTTTACTAACCTTTCTGCAGAGGACCAGTCTGACATTTACATATGTCCTGTGAGATATATATACTACAGATAATAGATCTTTGAAATTAATAACGGAATCTACAGTAGGAAGAAACAAAAAGTTAAAATTTTATTTCATGGACAGCCAAAGAAAGAACTGTAGTTATTACTTACATAAATGCCAAAATAATTGCTTCATTTTCAAATGACAATTATAGGTATGTTCCAATTTTATAAAATATTTTTGATACCCTCTCAACCCTAAATAATTTCTTTTCTTTTGATTGCCTGAACATACTGCCCCATTTGCATGGCTCTAATACTATTATTTATCTTTTTATATAAATGTTTTATATTACCAATGAGACTTGATAAACCTCTTGGTAAACTGTAAAAAAAAGAACCCTATCTCATACCCAAATCTGCTCTTCTAGCATCTGCCATGAATTCCAATTTGGTGTAAGTACTGAAAAGATAATCACAAAAAATTAGAGCCAGATGTGGCAACAGATACCTGTAATCCCAGTACTTGGGAGGCTGGGGCAAGAGGATCATGAATGAGAGGCCAGCCTGGGCTATCTAACAGGACCCTCTAGCAAAAAAAAATAAATTAAAAACAAAAAAGAATTATCTGAAATTAACTTTCATTTTGCCTTTAAGAATTTAAATCTTCAAGAAAAAGAATCTTTTGTAAACATTTTTCTCTAGTATCCTTTTCCTGTTTTCAGATTCAACTATTAATCACTCCACAAAATGAACAATTTACTGAGTCAGGCAATGTGATGTATGCTCTGAAGAGACGAAAACAACCAAAGTGAAGAGCGAATACCTAAGGAAGACCCTGCTGAATAAGTAACAGGTGATTTAAACAGCAACCTAAGAAAGGAGATTAAAAAAAAATCTCCCAGGAAAAAAACCAATTTCTTAAACATATTAGTATTATTAGACTTAGTCATACCTGTATTTATGATTTGATTGGTAAGGTTTTTAATGAGAGAAGTGTTAACAGCTGCTTCATTAAGAAGAAGTCCCAATCCTGAGTAGCCAACTTCTCTAAGTCGAATACGTTGTTTACTACGTTCATAAACATTCGTGCATTTCAACATTTGCTCCATAACCTGGTCACAACAAGTAATATAGTCTTTTCAATAGAGAGAACTAAGTTTGTTACTTAGGTTAATGCTGAGTGAAATATTACTGTACACTGGTTTTTGGAACATCATTTTATTCCTTAAGGACACAAAAAATCTGAACTTGGCATGGTGGCACATCCTTGCAGTCACAGTGCTTAGGAGGCAGAGGCAGGACAATCTTCAATTTGAGGCTAGTCTGACTTACACAGCAAGACCCTGTCTTAAAAAACCAGGGCTGAGGATGTACATCAATGGTAACCCTGGGTTTGATTCCCAGATCCGAAAAAAAACCACAAAAACCCCACATTTGAATGCTAGTAGAAAGGACTGCTACATTATTATACTATTGTTAAAAATTGATTTAAGAATAAACTGGACTGGGATTTACCTGTATTTGAGTAAGTATGTTTGAAACTCTAGTTCAAATGTAAGGGAAACACATACATGTATCTCAAAGGAAGAAAAAAGGTATGTCAAGACACCTTTGGATCAATCTAATCATTTATGTAACAGTTATCAACATTCAAGAATAAGGAAACATTTATGAAGCAACCCAACAATGCAAAAATGGATGACTGCATTAGCAGCCCCATATTTCTAAGAATGAGACACACATTTTTCAAGAGTGGTAATATCTGTATATGAAAGGATAATCTTGCCAGAATATCATAAACAACCTGAAAGGTTGTTTTAGAAGAGATAACATTTGTTTCCGTAAAGAAACCCTTGAGAGGGCAGATGCTTTAAAGAGCAGCCTCACAGGTCACCACAATCCACACTTGAGAGAGACCATTTCAGACTATTTTTTTACAACTTTGTTTTCCAAACTTTAGTTTCAACCATAGGCAATCTAAATATAACCTGGTTATGCAGATTTGGTAATGTAACTCTAACAATGTAAAGAACAAGTAACTGTTACCAGTCAAGTATCATGAAAACAAAAGCATCTGGCAGTAAAAGTTTGACCAATTCTTTACTTTTAGTTAACCAAACGGAGTATGTGGCTTCAGCCAAAGTTCAAAATCTCTGATATTTCAGATAGTTTAATAAAATATAGTCTCTGTCTTTTGATAATTTCTCTGGCCTCTATTTCCTCATATATAATACAGGAATAATAGTATTCCTATTCATAAAGTTGTTATAAGGATTACATTAATACATGAAAAGTGCTTAATGCCTAACATACAATAGGTGTCATAAAAGGTTAACTGTTAAAATGTTCTGAATTGCCACATGGATCCACCATAAATTAAAGAAGAAATGAGAGGTTTTATATTGAGGATGACATGACAAAGTAAATATTCCACTAGGATAATTTATTGATAATTATTTCCTTTTGTGTGTGTGTGTGTGTGTGTGTGTGTGTGTGTGTGTTAGGTGGTGCAGGGATCAAACCCAGGTCCTTGTGCATGCTAAGCAAGCACTCTACTGAGCCACATTCCCAGTCACGACTTCATAATTAGTTTTTAAAATATGCAAAACAATTAACGTGAAAAGTATGTATCAAAACAAAATGAACTGAAAGTTAGAAATAAAAAAGAATTTACAATCAGAGAATGAATACGCTGCAAGCAAATTCATATATACACAAATGCTCCAAATATAAAGATGCTTACAAAATGTTTATACCTTAAAAATTATTTCTCTTAGTCTGTCAGAATACTTCTGATTCAACAGCAAGGTATAAAGTATGTCAGCATTTCCTGGTTCAAACAGCAGCAAGAAAAGTTGACCTCTAGTTGGGCTGGTACGTAGGAGACTGAAGAGAACATCCAAAATTCCGAAGAGCTTTTAAAGTTAAACAATGCAAAACAAAGAACCACATTTATTTAAGCAATCACAAATTGGTCATAAACCACAAAACAGTTATTTAGTTAATTTCCACATACTAAGGCTTTAGTAAAACCGCACTACCTGATGCCTTCTGAACCAACCCTTCCTGCTTTTTTCCTTTAGTATGCTTTTGGCTTATTTCATTTCCTTTTGCACATTCCCTCACTATCCATAATTAATACCTGTTGGAAACAAATCTATTCTTCATTGTCCGTATTAAAAGGTATCTCTTTCATAAAGCCTTTTCTGGTCTTCTCAGCATGAAAAACCCTCCTATAAAAATCTCAGAGGACTTATATCTCTTTTAATAGATATGATCATACTCTTATTGGTTTCACAGTTATTTGTAAATCTTTCTTATGGACCTCTGCTCCCATTAGGCTAAACATAAGGATAATTCTTTCATCATTGTATTACCTACAATGTCTGATACTAATGTAAGTATACAGTTAAGTTCTCAAGTTGATGACAGATAAGCATACACCAAGTGGACTATAAAAACAGACTTCAGGACTACAAGATAAAGTAACTGCTATGGTTTAGATATGAAGTGTCCCCCACAAAAAAGGTTATATGTTCACGGCTTTATCACCAGCTGGCATTACTGAGGTTGACTGGATAATAAGGGTACTAACTTAATCAGTTAATCCATTGATGAGTTGATAGCTGAATGGCCAGTAGGAGGCGGAACCTAGTTGGAAGAAGCAGGTCACTGGAAGTATGCCTCTGAAGGAGGTGTATTGTCTCCAGACCCTTCTTCCCTCCACTCTGCCTCCCGCCCCCATTAGGTGAGCAGCTTTGCTATACCACGCTCTTTGGCCATATGTTCTGTCTAACCTGCAGGCCCAAAAACAATGAAACCAAGTCACCATGCACTGAAACCTATGAAACCTTAAGCCAAAATAAATTCTTCCACGTTAAATTTTTTCCTTCATATATTTTGTCACAGTGACAAAAAGCAGTTAGCTGTTATAGCATTTCCACATACTACATTTTTTAGCTAACTAAAATATTAAATTACAAATATCATCTATTTATTAAACTTTTGGATAGCAATAAAATTTGCCTCTTTAACTGTGTAACATTATGTGATACATTATATAATAAAATTTTATCTTGAAACATTTAAATAAATACGTAAATTTGTTAAAAAGAAAAAAAAGGTTTTATCTTGGGCATAATACCTGTTCTTCTTCATTAGTAGCAGCAATGTAACCCATAATACTTTGTATTTCTTCATGAGTTCCACCTTTGCACAGAAAATATTTAATCAGTCCATATAAAGAAGTCCTTATTGTTCGAATATCATCTGGAGATAGCTCATTGTATTTACAACCACTCCTGAAAGAGAAAACAAAAGTGCAAGAATTAAAATTTTAATTTTAACACTTTTGTATTTCTATATATAAAAAAGATCTTTCCATGTAATCATTACAATTCAGGGCACCGTTGGCTTCTTCCTTAAGGAAATTCTTTGGAAGAGCTTCAGGGACAAAACTTAAAAATATCAAAATAAAGGCTGGCGGAGTGGCCCAAGTAGTCGAACGTCTACCTAGCAAGCATGAGGCCCTGAGTTCAAACCCCAATACTACCAAAATCAAAGTAGCTTACATTTATATATCCTCACGATGAAGCAGACACAGTTGTATGTGCTTTACACATTATGAACATACTTAGTTTAATTCTCAAAAAAACCACAGGTCATAGTTTAAATCTATTTTTCACAGATGAAGAAATTCAAACACAAAGAATATGAGTACTGCCTGTAGCTACAAAATTAATGAAACCATTATTCAAACCTAGAAATCGATCCATTGTTCATCTGTCTAGCCTCAAACTATCCTGTTTCTCTGAAGAGAAAGGACATTAGCATTGCTAGTAAAGAGAAAATTTTACCCATTTCAATTCTGTCAAGTAGCAAACAGAAAAGAATATATTGAACTAAGAAGGAGCAGAGACGTCATACCCATAATAAATCCTGAGTGTATCTAGGAGAAACTGCACACCATATTTCTTTCGGAAAACTCTCCTGCTGTCTTTAATAATAGTTGAAAGGTATTGTATATGACCTAAAATAGAAAGTTCACTTGTAAATGATGTAGCTAAAATAAAGTCACATAAATGGTTATAAATTTCTAACAGAACTATAAAATTTTATCTAACAGTTTGCTCTCACCAATTTGAAAGGGAAAATCTCCATGGTTCCAAATACGGAAGTCAAATAGTAAATACTGATACATTTGTTGCAGCAGTGGCACATTTTTCTCTAATGAGACCTGTTCAATTAATAACTGAATTGCCATCAATACATTAACATCCATTAAGGTACCTGGCACCTGAAACCAAACAAAAGAGGGTTCCATAAAACAACTGTTCAGTTTTAAAAATTATCACTAAACTGTAATTTCAAATAATTCAGAATATCTACTAAATGCAAAAATAAAAAAATCAAGGGTAGGAAAGTATAAACAATTTAATCATTAATTTTTCTAATGTAATACTAGAACATATTTTCTTAATGTCATATTTGTAAAACAGTCTTAAAGTCTCTCAAATATCTCAAATACAAACAAGGTTATATATAGCAAACCTTACACGCTTTTACAAAAAATAAGTAATTATTATATAAAATGATTCCATGAGCATTTTAGAAAGCTACCTGTGGAACAAATTATACCCATTAATAAAACTTAAGCTGTAATACAGTAATCTTTAATAACACTTATTTAGCAGAAAGAATAAAAATCTTAACACCAACTAATTACAATCATCAGCTGTATCAATAGCGTATTAGATTGATTTACCTTCTGAAGTAAGGTACCAAGAGTTGCAACTCCATGGGACTGAATAAGATTGTCCTGATTAATTGGATGTCTCTGAATAAAGTGTTTCACAATCAAGATAAATGTTGCAACCAGATTTTTCTCTAGTCTTGACTCTATTGAAACAGGAAAATTTCATTAATTATCATAATTACTCTTATCACTTTTACATCACATTTTCTATATCATAATGCACATTATAACAAAGAAGTAATGTAGTTCAGTAGTGCTTGTTTTTCAAGGCTTAAGTGTATAACAGAGTCAGAAAAAGCAGCAACTGCATGCTGTATAGTTCTATGTTTATGTAAATACTGTACCACAGTTTAACAATATGGTTCTTTTCCACTGAGCATAAACTAAAGATAATTGAGAGTAAAACCACATTATTAAGTGTTTTGACCAAAGTATTATAAACTTTCTGAACTGTACCAATAAAATAAAGCAGCTTCTACAGCTACAAACAGTAAAGTTTCTTCCTAATGGTAGTAGGACATTTTAATTCATATTTCAACTAATACTCAAATTTCTCAATGACTGGTTTGTGTATCAATACCATCTTAATACCTGATGCCTTTGTGGAGGCTGATACCATAGGCTCTCCTTCTACAGGTGTTATCCATTCAGGAACTGTGCTTTCACTCATTCCTTCAGAAACCTGTCCTTCATTAAAGTAGCTGAGTTGTTCCAATAAAGGAAAGAGTACATTTAATCCACCTATGCAGTTGATGATGTCCTGAAAACAAAATCACCATTTCTTAATCTTAAAAAAGGGCATGTGGTATAACTTAATATCTATACAGTTCATTTTTTAATAAAACTTAATAATGCATAGGAGAGCCAAACCTGAAGGAACTGCTGTGAGGGCAGATGCTTTAAGGAGCAGCCTCACAAGTCACCATAACCAACACTCAAGAGAGACCATTTCAGACCATTTTTCTATACCTTTCTTTTCCAAACATTAGGACTTTCAACCATAGGCAATCTAAATATAACCTGGTGAGCAGACTTTGTAATGTAAAGAACATGTAAAGAGCAAGCAATTGTCATCAGCAAATAAGCATAATAAACAAGAAAATCATGGAAAAAAATGCACTTGGTGGCAGAAGTATAACCAACTCTCTACTTTCAAAATGGTGGAATGGGTAAACTATCTTAGATATTTTGGATAAATTAATAAAATATATTCTATATTCTTTGATGAGTCATAAATCTCTCTAACCAATTTGTCATCTGTAAAAGGTAAGTAACAGTAATATTCACTTCATAAAGCTGCTGAAAAGATTAAGTTAATACACGACCATTGCTTAGTGTCTAACAAACAGTATGTACTAGCTATTATTATTACTCATTAAAGTGTTCAGATCTAAGTCAGTGTGATGGCACAACCCTGCAATTCCCACACTCAGGAGGCTGGGGGCAGGAGGATTCCAAGGTCCAGGCCAGTATGGGTTACAGAGTAAAGGAAGGGAAGGGGAGGGGAGGGGAAGGAAGGGAAGGGATGGGAAAGGAAAGCAGGAAGAAACAGACTCAAAGGGGGGAGGATATAAGGAAAGGGTGTAGGAAGGTGAATATGGTACAAATATTATGTACTCATGTATGAAAATAGAAAAATGAGACCTGTTGAAACTATTCTAAGAATAAAGGAGAATGATGAGAGGGTGAATTTAATTAAGATATATTATAAATACTTTTATAAATGCTACAACGTACCTCCCATATAACAATATGATAATAAAGAACAAGAAACTGACTCAGCATTCAGTATAAAAAAAAAAGAATATTCCAACCATGCATGTGGCCCAAGATTGAAGAATTTATTTTTTTCTCTGCTACATTTTTTAAAGTTGTGTAGATTTGAAGTTTATGACATGTTATAGAATATATAGATGGTAAAATGGTTACTACAGTGAAGCAGATTAACATATGTATCATTTTACATAGTTATTTTTTTGTGATAGCTAAGAAGACTTGTTTAACAAAAATCCCTAACAGGATTTTATCAACTATGTTCTCATGTTACACATCAGATCTCCAGATTGGTCCATACTACATACCTGCCACGTTGTTTTGCCTATTATACTGGTTTTTAAGAATTTACTTTTACATAATACATAAAAACATAAAAATTGTATGTATTAATGGGTACCATACTGATTTTTTAAGAGTTCTTTGTATCATAAATAAACTTGCAGATGGCAAATTTTTTCTCAGCTGTTACTGCTTTTTCTTTTGTGTTTGATTTTCTTGCATCATAAAATCGTAATTGTCTTTCTCTTGGTATTCTGTTCTTTTTTTATTCCCCATATCAGGCAAAAGTTTGACTAGTAACAAAAGGCACCAAATGATTGCTTTTATTTTCAGGTATGCAGAACATACCTAAAATGATCAGGTTACTACATATAATACATAAAACTATTTATGTGAAGCCAATCCTAAAAGTAAAGCAAAAGTTCACCTATGAATTGTCAATCATGTCATAAATCTTACTAAGTTAACAGGTAAGAATAAATGTTCCAGCTGGGCATTGTGGTTCACGCCTGTAATCTTAGTGACTCAATAAAAAGCTGGGTGTGGTAATATGCGCAGATCATCCCAGCTATTTAGGAAGCATCAGTAGGAGGATCATTGTCTAGGGTATGCTCAAGCAAACAGTGAGAACCTGTACCAAAAATAGTTTAAGTAACAGAGGGCCTGCCTGGCAAGTACAAAGATCTGAGAACAGCCTCCCCTCACCCCACCCCCCAAAAAAAAACAGGTGTAAGAAGTGATCCTGTCTGAAAAGTTAAAGCGAAATACGTTATATACCATGAATAATGTAAGTGATTAACACTGATTAACTGATTCAATTCTACACAGGCAAAATTGTCTATCCTATGTGGGGAAAAAGGAACCCTCTTACACTGTTGGTGGGAATATAAACCACCACTCTGGAAAAAAATTTGGAGGCTACTTAAAAAGCTAGACATTGATCTACCATTTGATCCAGCAATACCACTCTTGGGGATATACCCAAAAGACTGTGACACAGGTTACTCCAGAGGCACCTGAACACCCATGTTTATTGTGGCACTATTCACAATAGCCAAGTTATGGAAACAGCCAAGATGCCCCACCACTGACGAATGGATTAAGAAAATGTGGTATCTATACACAATGGAATTTTATGCAGCCATGAAGAAGAACGAAATGTTATCATTCGCTGGTAAATGGATGGAATTGGAGAACATCATTCTGAGTGAGGTTAGCCTGGCCCAAAAGACCAAAAATCGTATGTTCTCCCTCATATGTGGACATTAGATCAAGGGCAAACACAACAAGGGGATTGGACTATGAGCACATGATAAAGCGAGAGCACACAAGGGAGGGGTGAGGATAGGTAAGACACCTAAAAAACTAGCTAGCATTTGTTGCCCTTAATGCAGAGAAACTAAAGCAGATACCTTAAAGCAACTGAGGCCAATAGGAAAAGGGGACCAGGAACTAGAGAAAAGGTTAGATCAAAAAGAATTAACCTAGAAGGTAACACACACGCACAGGAAATCAATGTGAGTCAATGCCCTGTATAGCTATCCTTATCTCAACCAGCAAAACCCCTTGTTCCTTCCTATTATAGCTTATACTCTCTCTACAACAAAATTAGAGATAAGGGCAAAATAGTTTCTGCTGGGTATTGACGGGGGGGGGGGGGGAGCGGGAGGGGGTGGAGTGGGTGGTAAGGGAGGGGGTGGGGGCAGGGGGGAGAAATGAACCAAGCCTTGTATGCACATATGAAAAAAAAAAAGAAAATGTGGTATCTATACACAATGGAATTTTATGCAGCCATGAAGAAGAACGAAATGTTATCATTCTCAGGTAAATGGATGGAATTGGAGAACATCATTCTGAGTGAGGTTAGCCTGGCCCAAAAGACAAAAAATCGTATGTTCTCTCTCATATGTGGACATTAGATCAAGGGCAAACACAACAATGGGATTGAACTTTGAGCACATGATAAAAGCGAGAGCACACAAGAAGGGAGATAAGACACCTAAAAAATTAGCTAGCTTCTGTTGCCCTTAACACAGAGAAACTAAAGCAGATACCTTAAAAGCAACTGAGGCCAATAGGAAAAGGGGACCAGGAACTAGAGAAAAGGTTAGATCAAAAAGAATTAACCTAGAAGGTAACACACACGCACAGGAAATTAATGTGAGTCAACTCCCTGTATAGCTATCCTTATCTCAACTAGCAAAAACCCTTGTTCCTGCCTATTATTGCTTATACTCTCTCTACAACAAAATTAGAAATAAGGGCAAAATAGTTTCTGCTGGGTATTGAGGGGGTGGGGGGGAGAGGGAGGGGGTGGAGTGGGTGGTAAGGGAGGGAGTGGGGACAGGGGGGAGAAATGACCCAAGCCTTGTATGCACATATGAATAAAACAATAAAAAAAAAAAAGATCCAACACCACTTCATGATAAAAGCTCTAAGAAAACCAGGAATAGAAAGAAAGTACCTCAACATTATAAAAGCTATATATGACAAACCTACAGTCAACATCATACTTAATGGTGAAAAACTGAAACCATTTGCCCTAAAATCAGGAATGAGACATGGTGCCCACTATCCCCACTCCTATCCAACATAGTACTGAAAATCCTTGCCAGAGTAATTAGGCAAAAAGAAGAAATAAAAGGAATACAAATATTTAAAGAAAATATCAAAATATCCCTATTTGCAGGCGATATGATCATATACCTTAAAGACCCAAAAAACTCTACCCAAAAGCTCCTAGACACCATAAACAGCTACAATAAGGTGGCAGGATAAAAAATCAACTTACAAAAATCATTAGCTTTTCTTTACACTAATAACAAACAAACTGGGAAAGAGTATATGCAAACAATTCCATTTACAATAGCCTCAAAAAAAATCAAATCCTAGGAGTAAACTTAACAAAAGATGTGAATAACCTCTAAAAGGAGAACTACAAACCCCTAAAGAAAGAGATTGAGGAAGACTACAGAAGGTGGAGAGATCTCCCATGCTCATGGACTGGTAGAAGCAACATAGTAAAACCAGCTATACTACCAAAGCAATCTACATGTTTAATGCAATTCCCATCAAAATCCCAATGGCATTCATCACAGAAATTGAAAAATCTACCCTAAAATTCATTTGGAAACACAAGAGACTGCGAAGAGCCAAGGCAATACTCAGCAAAAAGAACAATGCCGGAGGTGTCACAATACCCGACTTCAAACTCTATTACAAAGCAGTAGCAACAAAAACAGCATGGCAATGGCACAAAAACAGACATGAAGATCAGTGGAACAGAACAGAGGATCCAGATATGAATGCCCATCTTATTTTTGACAAAGGCGCTAAAAATATACGACGGAGAAAAGACAGCCTCTTCAACAAATGTTGTTGGGAGAAGTGGTTAACTGTCTGCAAAAAACTGAAACTAAATCCATGTTTATCACCCTGTACTAGCATCAACTCAAAATGGATCAAGGATGTTAATATCAAACCTGAAACTCTAAAGTTGGCACAAGAAAGAGCAGGAAACACTCTGGAAGTAATAGGTATAGGCAAGGACTTCCTCAATAGAACCCCAGCAGCTCAGCAACTAAGAGAAAGTATACACAAATGGGACTTCATAAAATTAAAAAGTAACTGCACAACAAAATAAATGGTCTCTAAACTGAAGAGACTACCCACAGAGCAGGAAAAAATATTTGCCAGCTATACATCAGACAAAGGACTGATAACCAGAATATACAGGGAACTCAAAAAACTAAACTCTCCCAAAATTAATGAGTCAATAAAGAAATGGGCAACTGAACTAAACAGAACTTTCTCAAAAGACAAAATTCAAATGGCCAGAAAAACACAAGAAAAAATGCTCACCATCCCTAGCCACAAGGAAATGCAAATCGAAACCACACTAAGACTCCACCTCACCCCTGTTAGAATAGCTATCATTAGCAACACCACTAACAACAGGTGTTGGTGAAGATGTGGGGAAAATGGAACCCTCTTACACTGCTGGTGGGAATGCAAACTAGTGCAACCACTCTGAAAAAAAATTTGGAGGCTTCTTAAAAATCTGAACATAGATCTGCCATATGATTCAGCAATCTCACTCCTGGGGGATACACCCAAAGGAATGAGACACAGGTTACTCCAGAGGCACTTGCACAGCCATGTTTACTGCAGCGCTATTCACAATAGCCAAGTTATACAAACAGCCAAGATGCCCCACTACTGATGAGTATTTATACACAATGGAATTCTACTTAGCCATGAAGAAGAATGAAATCTTATCATTCTCAAGTAAATGGATGGAACTGGAGAACATCATTCTGAGCGAGATTAGCCAGGCTCAGAAGACCAAAAATTGTATGTTCTCCTTCATATGAGGACTTTAGACCTAGGGCAAATACAGCAATGTGGTTGGTCTTGGGGAACATGATAAGGTGAGAGCACACACGGGAGGTATGGGGATAGGTAAGAAATCCCAAAAAACATGATAGTATTTGAGGTCCTCACTGTAGAGGAACTAACACAGAAACTCTAAAGCAACAGAGGTCAACATGAGAAGGGGATCAGGAACCAGTGTAAATATCAGTTAGAGAAGCATCAACTTGGGTTATAACACATTTATACATGTAGGCAATGCTAGGAATCTCCCTGTATAGCTATCCTTATCTCAACTACCAAAAATGCTTTATCTTTTTTATTATTGTTTATGTCTTCTCTTCAACAAAATTAGAGATAAGGGCAGAACAAGGGAGCAGGGAATGGCGGGAGAAATGGCCCAAACATTGTATGCACATATGAATAAACAAGAAAAAAAAAAAAAGATCAATCTGGTCATGCTTAAAAGAGAAAATCTTTTAAAGGATCAGTAAACTTACTTAAATTACACTATGGTGTCTGTCATTTATTATTAATTTACCTTAATGTCCCAGTTCACTACTTTGTTTCCTGTTAATCTTCCATGGAAACAATTAGTAGACAAATCAAGGCAAATTGAATTTTTGCAGGCCTAAGAATAAAAGAAAAATATAGTCAACAAGTAAGTGTAATAAGAACAAAACATAACTTTAACCATATATTTCACCATAATTTTAAAAAGTATTATATAACATAATGACAAGATGTCTACCACATGACTTTTAGTATTACTGTTCTCTGAATGTCTTATGTGTTTTATGGTTAAATATCTGGTAAAATAGGATAAAGCCAAGTAAAATAGTTTGTTTTTTACAGCAGTATCTTCAAAGTGTATCATCAAACTCTAAGAGGGATATGAAGAATGCAACAACTCCCACACTTATTTAGCTATAAAACCCTTAACGCATGACACCCCACCACTTTGGAGAAACATTCCTACAATAAGCTGTTTTTACTTACACATTGGTCATATTGGGTTTCTTGGGAAAAAACATAATAAGGCAATAGTTATTATTTTTTAAACAGTACAGATTTTTTTTTATTTTCAGTAGTAAAAAATCCAACCTTAATATTATCAAGTTTGAAGTTACCTTGTAAAAAGATGACAACCATACTGTCAAAGAACCAGCTGGCCATCACATATCTAGAACATGTTACTAAATATATTATTTAGATTAAATCCAATGTTTTCCTAGTTATCTATGTTACATATTGGATAATGGAAATAAGATATATTCTTGTCAAGAAATAATGTAAAGTATGGTTGGGTATATAAACATATCATTAGGAAAAAATGTTACAAAAAACAAGCAAACAAAAAATGTAAGACTCAAGAGACAATATAACCAACTTTATTCATGAACCTTGACTGGATCCAGGAATAATTTTTTTAAATGCTAAATAAATATTTTTGGGAAAACTTGAATATAGGTAACATATTAAATTATGGGCAATTTTCTTAGGCAGCTAAATGATTATACAGAAATATTTAGGGTTGAAGTTTTGATAGCTATGTCAATCTACTTTCATGAATAACCTGAGATAAAGTCATTAAGTATAGCAAAACACTAATATTTGGTTAATTTATGTACACAGTTGAAATTGTTTAACAAATGGGGGAGGGGTAATGAGGGAGAATGATGAATGAGGTTAATCTAAGATATATTGTAAGCACACATGTAAATATCACAATGTATCCCCCCAGTACAACTGTGATATGATTAAGAAAAGAAATTATACAGGATATCACTCCATTATTCTTTTGATTTTTTTCTCTAGGTTTTAAATTTATCAAAATAAAAAGTTGAGAAAAATAAACGAACAATTCATAGGTGAGATATAACAAATTCTCAAAATTATGATCTTATACCGCTTGCTAAGCTGTAAGATGTTTTATAATGTATATCTCACACAATCAAAGCATTTTCTGAGCCAATGGAACACTAAATATAAGGAAGACACTGATGCTGTTTGACACTTCCCCATATTCTACTCTACCTTTTATCTCCTTTCTCCCAGTTCTACTTTTACTAGATAGCACTTGAAGGAAAAAGGACTGGGCATGGTAGGCCTTTAACAAACATTTCATTTTTTTCTATATACCACACTTTAAAAACAAATCAAAGTTTGAGCTCAATTCTATTTTAACTCCACATTCAGAAAACTAGGGGATTGTAAGACCAGTTCATTTATAGAAGTCAATTCAATAGTTACTACAAGTTACAACTGTAACTATTCCCATTCATACTATTGGACTGATATAATAGTAACATCTGAACTCTAGTTGAGATGCAACTTAATTTTTGCTGCTTCTCACTTTCCTTTAAAAATTCATAATTGTTTTAAAATGGTAATGCTAGCCCCTCCTTCTCAATTACTAACTGAAATGACAAAAGGAATACAAAGTGAATTTTAGTTCACAGTAGTAACTAGCTGGACAGTTTACCCATGTACTCTGACCTTTGCTGTGTAGTGAAGCAAGATGTTACCAGGTAGGTCGGCCATGTCAGATTCTTGACACTTCCAAGGGCTTAAACAATTTGGACCTGAAAATTATTTATACACATACACTGAATATATGGTTTCCTTGTTTCTGTGTTACCACACAAAAAAACTAAAATTTAGATCATTCAAGCTACTCAAAAAATAACCCAGTTAAAAAACACTAGATAAAGTCTATTTTAGTTTTTGTAATACCCCAATTTACCCAAAACCTAGAAAATTTGGGGAATAAGTCAACCTCCAAGGCAGAAAGGAAATTTTATATAGCATTAAAAACTATTATAGAACAAGAGCAAAACAATCATCAACTCAAATAAAAATCTATTAACTGTTCTAATTGTAATGAGTAAGAAAACAGCAAAACATTTCATCAATAATGTGACCAGACATCAGAGAAACTAAACAGTAAATGAGTAGGAAAAAAATGTTCACGTTTACTAAAAATTGAAGAAGTGTAAGTTTAAAGGATTCCATTTTATGTCTAATAATGAAGGAAAAAGTATGGAACATTCCATCTTACTGTGGCTGTGCTAAAACTGGCACACATCTATGTTATTGGTTGGCATTGTGAATTGGTATATTCCTTTTGGAAACTGATTACACAATATGTATTGAGAGCCATTAATATATTTGTACACTTCAAATATTTACCCTGGGACTCTGTCACTAAATTTACCAAGAAAAGAAAAACTCTAAATACAAATAGTTCACATATATAAAAATTAAAAATTATGCTGATATTAAAAATTATACAATAAAGCCTCTTTGTACTACTAAATATACTCATATAAGAATGTTTCATAAGCAGTACACATTATGTATTCAAGAAAATATGCAGAAATCAATAATGATCATTTATGAAGACTATATATTGTAAGTGGGAAAATTCTAATAACAAAATATAAACTACACAGCCACAATGACTACACTAAATTTGTTACTAACCTGGTTTGTTTGGATTATAGATCACCTTCAAATATTTTAGTGAGTTTCAGAGAAATGGTAAGGTTCTAAAACTTTGAAAGTCTGGATAGTCTCATTCATTTCAAAACTCCCATGCAATGAAAACAGGTTATTTTCACAAAAAATAAAATTGTAGAGCTGTGTATATGACTCCTAAAGTTTAACTTCTGAACATCTTAATAAACTATACATTTGACTTTTAAAGTAGTTAGGATCTAATAACAACTGTATATTTTTAAAATCATAGCCAAAAGAAGAAGCCAAGACAAAACAAGTTTATATTTTTATGCAAGATCTCCTAACTGTACTTATTATTGCCTTCATAAATTCTTCAGGTATATTAATGCATCAATTATAAAAATGACAAGTTTTGGAATAAGACTATTTTGAAATTATCTGACTTTTTATGGAAAAAGGCTTATCCATTATTTCATCAATTCATTAAAATCTATAAAAAGTACTGGCAGTTTTACAGACAGAAATGTAATTCTACAATTCATGTTTCTTATGTGGACTGTATTTGGAAACACGGCCTTTAATGAGATAATTAAAGTTAAAGGATGTAATAAGGGTGGGTCCCTAATCTGATAAGCCCCTTTATAAGAAAAGGAAGAGACATCAGAGGAGAACACATTCAGAAGATGGCACCTACAACCAAAGTGAACCTCCTAGAAAACAATCTTCATAAAACTCTAAGAGATTAATATAGTAAGTACTTCGGATGATACGTGAAGTATTTCCCAAAGGCTTGCTATATTTCTGGTTACAAAAAACCAAAAAAAAAATGGCATGTAGATGACTTTTTCTTTCCTTTCAGCTTCAATTAAAACAAATACACTCCCTTCAGATCAAATATATTCTTTAGAATGTATTTAGACAACAGAAAAAGTAACATAAATGTATATTATAACTCTAGTATAACTAATTCTACAAGCTCACCTGCTAAATATAATGCCTTCACCTGAGGAGGCTGTAGTGCTTCATAGAAGATGATAACAGAACCTAGCTGACCCTCCAGGGATGTAGGACATCCCCATTCACTATCTTGGGTTCCAGCTGATATCAATTTGGTAATCAATTTTGATTTTTCAATTGTCCCTCCCCAGGAGGCTGATGACAGAATTCCACCAAATGATGTCCGGTGAGGGGTAATGGGAGAAGAAAATGGTGGATCTGGGATTTGGGATGGTGGAGGAGTGGTGGTTCTTTGCCCAGCTGAACCAATACAACAGGAAGTAAAAGGCTAAAAATTAAGAAACAAACAAAAAGTTACACAATTTTAAGTAAATATCTACCTTCCCATTTTAAATTAAACATTAGGAGGTTGGAGATACAGCTCAGTGATAGAGCACTTGCCTAGTATGTGCAACGTCCTGGGTTTGAGTCCCAGCAACACAAAAATAAATGTATATCAAAATGAAGCAAATAAAGAGACTAAAAAGTGGAAGCAGTGTTACTTTTACTAGATCTTGATGTATACAAATATGTGTATATACATATGAAATCATTACGAAAGTTATGTTTGGCCAACAAAATGTGGATGTTATTATTTTTATGACTTACTTTATATCTTTGTATAAATTTTGAATTTTTTAATGTGATTACAAAAAGTTTTTAAATAACCACTACTATCTAAAAGAAATAACTACTTTTTCCCCTTAAAATTTTTAAAATTACACATCAGCATAATGCTAACTACACACTATCTTGAAATGGTCACCAAGATAAGAAGCAATAAGAGACTACTCAAATCTGGGGCTGAAGCTGTGGCTCAAGCAGTAGAGCAACTGCCTTGAAAGCACAAAGCCCTGAGTTCAAGTCCCAGTACTGCCAAGAAAGAAATTACTAAAATCCTAGAGACTTGAGAAATAATCTACTCCATTTCATTATCCACAGAAGAGATGTTCTAAAATTATCCATATTTTGCAAAGAACATTTATATGTCAGTCTTCTCTTAAAACCAACTTGTAAATTAATTCTATCTTATACCTAGCATAATGTGAAAGTTTTCAACTTCTTCATTCTCATTTTAAATTTAATGAGGATAGAAAACAGTCCATCATATACTTAGAGTTTTATTACATGATACTTTGGTCTGCTTTATCTTCTTGGCTTTCCTAAGTCTTTTTTTTCCCTAACTTTTAATTTACATTTCATTTCTTTCTTTAATTTTTTTTTTCTTTTGTCATACTGGGGTTTGAACTCAGGGCCTCATGCTTGCTAGACAGGCAGTGCTACCACTTGAGCCACTCTGCCAGGCCCTTTTGGTGTTGGATATTTTCAAGATAGGGTCTCAGTAACTATTTGTCTGGGCTGGCTTCAAACCAAAAAGCTCTTGATCTCTACCTTTTTGATTAGCTAGGATTATAGACATGAGCCATTGGTGCCTGGCTTGTTTTTGGCTTCTTACAAACTGTCTAACATCACCTGATAACAGACTGACAGAAATAATTATTAATTTAGTGTATGCTTAGCACACAAAACACACTTTAAAATTCTGATGCACTAAACAGAACCTTCTACATTACTGATAATTTTCCAAGAGTCTTCAATCAATTGGGCTTGTAAAGTCTAGGTTAGATATACTTACTTCATTCATGGCAGGAAATCTGAGAGGGGCAGAGACCTTTTGCTGTCCATTGTCATAGATATAGACAAGACTCTGACCAAAGGGCCTTTTTCCTGGCATGTGAACAATGGTTATGTTGTGCTGGTGAGGTAAAATATACATTTAAAAGGTAAAAATTACATTAGATCTTTGGAAAGACAAATGTTTTCAGAATATATCTCTATAAGTTGTTTGTGTGATTAGAAAAGTAAAGTTAAATGCTGATTAAAATTATGTTCTCAATGAGCAATAATCTAATCTATAGTATTACAAAAATACTTAAAACCTTAATGTCTTTTCTGCATTTTCTAAGATTTTGAACATTCTTTAGAGTCAATTTTTCCAATGTAAAGTACTTTTATTTTTAGAAAGGCAACAGAAATGCATTTTTTAACAATCTCTCATCTCATTTTGAATTGAAATTCAAAAACTTAAAGAAGTCATAACATTTCATTTTTATTATCAGCACAAAAACTATTAATGCTAAATTGGTGATGACAATGGTGAACAGTACTAAATATCTTTATAGATGAACTCTACTAGGAACAGAAGTTTAAAGTGAAAATTGACACTTAAAAAAAGCAGATGATCTGGGGGTGGTAATACATACCAGCAATCCCAGCTACTTGACGTAGAGACTGGGAAGACTGCAGTTTGAGGCCATCCTAGCAAAATGTTAGCGAGACCCCCATCTCAATAAATAAGCTAGGGCTGGTGGCATGTGCCTGTGATCCCAGCTACTCAGCAGGCATAGGTAGAAGGATAGGGATAGGAGGCCAGTCATAGGCAAAAATGTAAGAACCTATCCAAAATATAAAGCAAAAAAGGCCTGGGGATATGACTCAAAAGGTAGAGTGATTCCCTAGAAAGCACAAGATCCCGAGGTTAAAACCCCAGAACTCCAAAAACAAAACAAACAAAAAACCCAACAACATCAAAAAAAAAAGCAGATGAAAACTCCTTATGAGCATGCACAAAAGTATGTTTTTAAAAGGAAAGAGCCAAGAGGTTAAATGTGATACCCTAAAGTCTTACCCAGAGGGAATCACAGAAACTGTGGTCAGGAAGCATAACTGTTGCATATTCTCTTTTTGTACACACTGCCACAACCAACAAACCTGAATGGGTAATAAAAGCTTCAAAACCCATGCCACTTCCTGTAAAAAAGCTAACAAAAACATGTATTATCAGAACTTCTGAAGGTGTTGGTCAGTTTCATTATCACTGAAGCACACCCACCACAAAGCCTTCATGCATGTCTTCATCAATAATTCTGTTGCTTAAATTCTATTTCCACACACTAGCCCAACCTTGTCTCAAAGACATTTTAAAATACTTTTTGGGTGCAAAAGTTAATAAATTGTAAAAGGCAGAAATATAAGTGGAATTCCATTACCAAACTATAGTAAAACTACACATTTTCAAATTTTCAAGATTTTTCCAAATACTCAGTAAGCATATATAAAGGTCTTAAAAATCACAACACAGGCTGAGTGCTGTGGTTCATGCCTATAATACTAGTTATATGGAAGGGAGAGATCAAGAAGACTGAAGTTGGGAGGGCAGCCTGGTCAAAAGTTAGCAAGACCCCAACTGAAAAAATAACCCAGGCATGCTGGCATGTGCTAGTAATCCCAGCTACATGGGAGGCCAAAGATAGGAGAACCAAGCTGATAGCAAGATGCTAAAGCATCTTTTTTTCTTTTTTGCTTTAGCAAAAAAGTGCTTGAGGTGTGGTTAGAGTGGCAGAGCACTTGCCTGGCAAGCACAGGGTCCTGAATTCAAATCCCAAGACCACACACACACACAAAAAGACAAAGCATATTATTAATTATTAGCTTCTAAAGTCTGGATTACATGTACACCAGTTTTCTGGTGCTTTATAAAAGCATATAGCACCTTCATTGGAATAGAGGGATTATCACTAATGCTTATTATTCCTTTCTTTTCCATTACTTTTAAGAAAGAACCTTGTTCTAAACTAGCCTCAGGATTTAATCAGCAAAATATCCTATATATATACATATATATATATATTATTAAGAAAGCAATAAAGCACTTTAAATTGCATGAAATCAAAAAATGAAAATAAACTATAAACTACTGTAAACTTAAAAACTAGATGTATACAGATACTTTTTCTTGTTTAAGAATGATGGAATATATTGTTATGACAATACTGATTTATATGACACAATTTGTACCATTACCTGTACAACTGTTTTCTTTTTCCTCCTTTGCTAGCAATGCCAGGAGTCAACTGATCCTGATCTAAGCAAAACCAAGCACTGAAAGAAAATGCAGACCCTGGCCATTTCTGTATGGGAGGTACAGAGATTCCTGCCATACTATGTGACAAATTAAAATACTGCAGTGCACTCTCTAGACTTAATTTTCGGGCCATTGTCAGGATTGCTCGAGTCACAGGAATAGTATAAGGGTGAATAAATTCAGTTTCATCCACTCTCAGCAATCTTAGTAGTCGACGGATTTCTTCTGCGCTTACTGACTGACTCCCTAAGGAACCATGGATTGCAATCAAGTTCTCAGCACAAGTTCGATGGAGGGAAGAATGGGAATCAAGGGTTTCAATGATTCTAATTCCCATGTTTGCATTGACGCAAGTAGTTCGACTCTGCCTATTAATACAACAAATTCTTTTCAGCCAATCAGAGATGAAGATTTGAAGGTCATGGGACTGTAGTTCTGGAAGCCACTGGATAAGAAGCAAGAGAGGATGGACATTACTAATGCCCAACATTCCAACTGAAGTGTGATCACCCTCTACAGCCTGAAAAGCAACATGAAAGATAAAAGGTTAACTGCCATTTCTGAAATGGAGACAAGAAACATTTTTGTTTTCATAAAGGTTAAAAACTCACCATATTCATAAGTTCTTTAAGCAATTCCAGTGGTGGCTGACCCAGAGATTTTAATACTTCAAACATATGTGAGTAACCAATTCTTTCTTTGAATACTTCCTGCAGGGGAAGATAATATATGAAACCACAGTTCCATGGACTAAATGTATTGAAATATTAACAATACTGAACACCTATTTAAGCTAATTAACATATTTAAAAGAGTATGAATTCAATTTTTGTTCATTTAAATAACATGGTCATCTTTCTTTCTTTAAGAGAGAATCTCATTATGTAGCCATGCCTTAGTCTTACAATTCTCCTTCCTCAGACCCCTGAGTAGCTGAGATTACAGATGGATGGCACTACACTCAGCACGTTTTCATCTTAAAATAGATAACATATTCTTTCCAGAGTAATAGTTATAACAATCTATCAAAATGCAAAATAAATGAAATTAGTCCTAAATGTTATAGAATTGTTTTATTATTTGTAGATAAGGGCATATAGCAACTCCTTCACTTTCATAACTTGATTTGTAATTAATAAATTAGGTGAAGGATGGGAGGTGTGGCTTTCAGGACTTAAAATACACCATTCCATATCCTCTAGACTTTTAGAGCTCCTTGACAAATCTGCTGTTATTCTGATGGGTTTGTCTTTATATGTGATTTGGTGCTTCTCTCTTGCAGCTTTTGATATTCTCTTCTTGTTTTACACACTTAATACTTTAGCTATAATATAACGTGGAGAGGTTCTTGTTTGGTTGGTGCTGTAAAAGCCTCCTCTACTTGGATGACCATCTCTTTCCTTGGGAAATTTTTTGCTATTATTTGATTTAATATATTTTCTATACTTTTAGCTTTTACATCTCCTTCTATGCCCACAAGTCAGTTTGGGTTTTCTTGAATTTTGGGCAGGAGGAACTCTGGGTCTTGAACTTGCCAGACAGGTATTATACCACTTGAGCCACTTACTAGTTCTTTTTTCATTGGTTATTTTTGAGATCGGATTTTTCTAAAGAAAAACCAGCCTAGACCCCAATTCTCCTATTTGTGCTTCCCCACATAGCTGGGGATAAGAGGTACATGCCACCATGCCCAGTCATTGGTTGAGACGGGGGTCTCATGAAGTTTTTGTCCAGGTTGGCCTCAAATTGTGATCCTGTCAATCTCAGCCTCCCAACCATTTAGCATTACAGGCTTGAATCACCACACCTGGCTAGGTTTAGTCTCTTAATGATGTCCCAGAAATCTTGTTTGTTCCATTTGTACTTTCTTATTTCTTCCTTTACTACTGCCTGAATATTCTAATTTGTTGCCTTATCTTCAAGCCCTTATAGTCTTATCTTCAATTTGATCCTGTCTATTGCTGAGGCTATCAACTGAGCTTTTAATTTGACTTTACTAAGCTTCTCATTTCTAGAATTTCAATTTTATTTTTTTTCAGGACTTGTATTTCCTTAATGAATGTCTCTTTTATATCCTGCATTGTCTTTCTTATTTCAGCTAATTAGCTATATTCTTTTTTATTTCATTCAGGTGTTTATTTGGATCCTCTTAAATTTTGTTGATTATTCTTATAATCATTCTTTTAAATCTTTTGGGATTTCATTAATTTCTTCATCATTTGAGTCCATTATTGTGGAGTTAGTAGCTTTTGAGGGAGTCATGTGCCTTATTTTTTCATATTTGTTATGCTTCTACATTGGGATTTGCACAGAAGAGGCCAAGTCATTGGGTGCAGGTTGTAATCACTTGTATTCTTTCAGCTGGAGTATTCTCAGGGAACTGGGCTCAGAGTTCTCAGTCTACCTGGTAGCAGAACCTATACATATGGGAGATGGAGGCCAAGCAATCTTCCAGCCACAGAGTCAGAGATCTATTTCCACAGTGATCCTTAAGATGATGGGGCTTACTCCTTGTCAGAAGGGGCAGGACCACCAACCACCTAGCCCATAACCATCTGAACCCACAATGTTTAAACTTCTCAGGGGGTCCATGTCAGACCTTCCCCCTTTTCATCCCTCTTGTGGCTATCTCCGACCCAACCTTAGGTGTCCCCAAGCTCCCTGAACTGTTATTGTCCATTGTTTTCAGGTCCCCAGAGTAGCTTGGTCTCAAACAACAGGCCTCCCTCACAAGATAGTGCCTGGCTATAGCACTGAGACACAGGAAGAGCAAGAAAATGTCTTTGTTTTCCAATGCTAGCCTGCCATACAGGAAGAGTCACTGTCACACCAAATCCCCACATTAGATTAAGGCTTGTGGGAAGTGTGGGTTTATCCTGTGGCTAACACTGCCAGTCTGTTGCAAGGGCCACCTGGTTTACTTTGTGGTATGGCTTTGGTTTCTTCTCCCCCTCCCCAGTGAGAGGGACTGGAGCTTCAGACTCAACTTTTCTCTTTTGCCTTTCCTGTTTTTCCATGGTTTTCAGCAGTTCTGTCACCTCTTTCCTGATTTCCAATGCTCTTCCTCTCTCCTTCTCTTGCTTTCTTCAGAATATGTTATCTCCTTTGTTATTCTGACTCCTCTCAGTCATGGAGTCAAATAAAGAATGTTTCCAATCTGCCATCTTGCCCCCGAATAAAGGGATTATACCTAGATTTGTACTGTTCAATACAGTTCTTTTTCGTTTTTGCTGGGATTGAACTCAGGGTTTTATACTAACTAAGCCAATGCTATAGCACTTCCAGCACTGTTACATAACCTTTTGCATTTTAAACCATGCAAGGTAATGACCTGGACATCTTTTTAGGTTTGAATTTCAGAAATAGCACAGGAAATACATTATATGTATAAAGCAATTACTTAAACTTCAAGTGATTTCTTCCTTATAGAAACTATTATTAAATGGAGAGTGAAGTCACAAGCCAGATTGCAAAATTTAAAAAGTCTGTTCAATAGGAACCTAACCACAAGTTAGCAACATTTCTAGGGAAAAAGTTAAGAATTTCCTACTACAAACCAAGAGAAACTAAGGACAACTTGAAGGCATGGCTCAGGAAATAGGAAGTAATTTGATTAATTCATTTCTGATACCAGAAAGGTAAGGCATATTAGAAGTGGAAGATAAAAAAGTCAAGTAGCAATAATGCTGCAAACATTTACTAAATACTTATCATATGCTTGTCAGTTTGTTTACTACACTACAGATGATCTCACTAATCCTACAACTACTCAATGAGGTAATTATCAGCATGTGAGCTAACTACCAGCATAACTGAACTAAAGGACCCTCAGAGGTAGTGAGTGAGAAGTGACAAAAAACCCTGAGGGTCAGTGACTACAAACAAATAAGCAGACTCCCATAGCTAAACAACCTGGAAAAACAACTCCTAAATAGATATAGCGGAATACATGTGGAAAATATGCATATTCTAAGTGTCATTAACTAAAGAGTTAATTACTAATGAAGAAAAACTGTAACATAATTCTGTGAACTCACTAATCATAGACTCACAAAATGACTGTCTCAACACCAGTGCTATCTTCCCATTCTTTGACCAACACTGGAAATCTCCAATAGTGTACAGTTCTGTCACTAGTATCTTTTAAAATCCTGGAGTGTCCTTAGGGGTTTGTCTTAAAAATTATTAGCACCTTATTTTTATGCTAAGATATTTTGTGAACTATTTCATTACAGCTATTAAGCCATATGCATTATATACTTTCACATATCACTTTGGGATTTATGTAGGAAAAGTTGGGACACTGAAGACATTTTGAAGCTTAGAGATAGATGTTTCACCTTAGCAGCTGGAGATTTGTTCATTACCGCTGTCAAAGCCTGAATAGTTGATATGGCCAAACAGTCCAACTGGCCCTGTAACACCTATCAGAAGGAAAACAAGGCAAAAAATTAACAAACGTGTTGAAGTTTTTTTTTTACTTAGGAAACCTTCGTTCTGAAAACCTGAAAAAATAATTACTTGACATGCATTACATTCCTCCTCTTATAAAATGGACTTCTGTAATACTATAACCTGCAAGAAAAGTTACCTACTTAACAAAAGATGCCACATGTCAAGATGAGTAAGTCAAGACTCACTCATTACATTAAATGTTCTGAGAAAAAAAAAACCCACCAAACTTAATACATGCATCTGAAAACTAATGGACAATCTCAAGAGGAAGGAAGGGAGGGCTATAATTGGAAATTCTGCTTCAATTTCCCCTCAAATATACACCTTAACTTTCTAGACTTAAACTCCAGTAACATGCATAATGAGACAAAAATAAACTTCTTCCCTTAGATTCCAAACTCTGTATTAAAAAACTGAAATGGGATGTACATATACTAATTACTCATTATATTAATATATTATATTTTATATTATTATATATTACATATATAATAATACATTAATATATAATAGATATATCTATTACATAATAGATAAGGTGTATCTATTTTTATACAATATGAAATTTTTGAGACAGGTACAGAAAATGAAATGTCTATAAGCATTGCCAGGTTTGGGGAAAGGCAACCTTTAATGCCAAAAGTTTAATGAAAGAACTAAAAAACTACCTCCATTCCATCTATTACTATTTAAGCTTCACTATGAACAAGAGATGTGTTAAATTTCAGGGCACTGCATGTGTAGCTAATATCAAATCTTAAAAAAATGGAACGTGACTATTATACATTGCTTAGTCAACTATGAAAGCATAGAACGAAGACAAGAAAGTTATAAAAACAAAAAGTCATGAAAATCTACTTTAGGAAATACTGAAATTAGTAATCCACAAATAGGATTTTCTTCTTTACCTCCCAGCAGAACAGATTTGAGTACACAGGGAACTATTTAGATTTTTTAGTGTTAAACTAAGCTATAATTAGGTAGGTTATTTAATTTAGAAACCTGGTTTTTGTTGATGTTGTTTGTTAAATATTATTAGATAGAATATAAACAAATGTATATGTACTACACATTAGAGTTTAATACTATTAAACATTCTGCATACAGAATTTCATACAGGTAAGACCCGTGTCAGACTTTTCTAAGAATAAGGCCAAATACCTCATTCTATCTATCATTTGGAATTGTAATATAAACTTACAGGAGAATATTATAATTGCTTGATTAATCTATATAAGTAGGCCTCAAGAGAGACTAAACACAACAGAGAAATCTTAAACAGTACTATGTGTATTGATATTTCACATCTAGAACAGAAAATAAGTATGATTATATGACAACTCTGTAAACCTAGACATTAAGATAATGTTAAAAGACATGTAAGTTCTCTCAAAAACATTATAGGAAAGGAAAATAGCAAAGAAATTTTTACAGGTAGTTTTTTAAGTAATTTACCTAATGTGTTATGACAAGCAACATAAATGATATAATTTTGTTTTATTATGTCCACACAGGATTGAATTTTTAGAACAGAAATAAATTCATGTTGCATGCTAAATTAACATTCAAAGAGTTCAGCATCTTCTTTCCTTCCTCCAAGATTCAGGTTGTCCAATGAATTACAATCATTACTTATCAAGAAGAAGCAAGGAATCAAAATATTAAGAACCACCATACATATTTATAACCAAAGCCCTAAGGTCCCAATACACCAGTGTTTAGAAAAAGAAGTCACCACCAGGTGGTCAGCATTGATACTGGGATCCCATTCCTGTACTTTAGATTTTCTCAAACTGAAAAGAACACACACATAGATGGAGTTTTACTGATCACTTATATTGACCACCAAGGTATTTATCCTTTAGATGAAAGAAATTTTTATTTAAATTTAAGAATAACCTCCAACAATAATTAACAAATATTAGAACTAGATAATATTTATGCATTTTTTAAAAATAAGAAGAAAAGCACAGGAATAGTTATTCCCATTGACTGATTTTGGACTTCAGCTGAAACAAGATGCAGGCTTTGTAGATACCTGGTCCTCATTCATTTCTGTCAATAATTTGTTGGCAAGGTCTTTCTTGTTCTTGTCTGCCACCTTATTGTTAGCATTTAAAAATAGCTGTTAAAAACACAGATGAGAATAATGGAGAAATAACATTAAATAGTTACCAATAAACAGAATGAAACTTAAATGGATACTCATGTCTCTTGAAAACCAATCCAATAATCCACTTGTAAAATAAATTATTTCCAGAAACTAGAGATTACTTACTTCCTGACTCATGAAATAATACTAATTTATAGTATATGATTAATTATTATAGATATATTTCTCCCTCACAACTAAAAGATACTGAAATAAACAACAGCAATCATCAGAATTAATTTTCCTAACCTTCTTAAAGAATCAGCAGAGAATGCCTCACTTTAAAAGGAAAGTTGCTGTTGAGATAGACTAAAGATACTGTAATAAATAATGCACTTAAGTAAGTTTATGAAATGCTATTGAACTAACTTTAAAAAAGGTTCTTTCCAGAAATACTTCTCAGAGCCTCAAACAGATTAAATGTGTAGCTTGACAAGACAGATCAGTGTGTAGCATAACCCAAATTTATCTGACTGCACATCTTGTTAAGCATTGCCTAACACTAGTCTCCAAAGTTGTCAAGAGTTTAACTTAATTTATATTTTAGTTTGTATTCTGGAAAGGAAGACAGAGATCATCTCTGTCATACAAGGGGAATATTCTCTTTTGAGTGAAAAAATAAATCAAGTACTTTAGTTTCAGTATACAAAACTCAGCATCCCAAAAGGGTTTGGCCTCTGCCACAGTTCTAACAAAGACAAAAATAATTCAGGGCCAGGCATGGTGGTACACATCAGTAATCCCAGCTACTCAGAAGGTGGAAATAGGAGGATGGCGGTTCAAGCTTAGCCCAGGCAAAAGTTAGAGAGAGACTATCAAAAATAACCTAGATATGATGGCACGCAGCAGGTATACGATTATAGCCAGAGTCTAGCCACGGTAAAAGTGTGAGACCCTATCTGAAATGCAAATGAATAGCTCAAGTGGCTTGCTAGGAAAGTGTGAGGCTGTGTGTACAAACCCCAGTACTGTACGAGAGAAAGTGAGAGACACAATACAAATGATAGTGAAAGGGGGAGAAAGTCAGATTTATAAAGAAACTAAGAGCATACTAAGAAGGAAGTTATTATGAAATTTTGCCATTTCAGATAAGAATTTTCTTGTGGTTTTTGGCATAGCTTGTGATAAAACACAGATTTTTACACATATGAGGCAAGCGCTCCACTACTAAGCTACATCCCCAGTCCAAGTTCTGTCATCTCAGAAGTGAGAAAAGAAAGGTTACGTTATTTGTTGAAATAATGCAATATGAAAGAGACTGGATAGATGTATACTATGATATGGGAAGCAAGAATACACATAAGGCTTAGTAACTGTAGGCTTTGCAATCAAAGACTGGGGTCTAAATGTGATTTTGGTACTTCTTAGCTGTCTATTTTTTTTGGCGGTGGTACTGGGGTTTGAACTCAGGGCTTTGTGCTTACTAGGCATGTACTCTATCACTTGAGCCACACCCAGCCCTTCTTGCTTAGGAGTTTTCATGTAGGGTTGCACATTTATGCCTACGCCAGTCTGGAACCAAACTTCCTATTTATGCTTCCCAACATGGCTGGAATGACAGACACATCACACTGTACCCTGCTTTTATTTGTTGAGATGGGGGTCTCATGAACTTTTTGCCCCAGTTGGCTTCAAACTGAGACTCTCCCAATTTCTACCTCCCAGTGGCTAGAATTACAGGCATGAACCATCATGCCCAGTTTAGCATTCTAATTTTAAGGAAAACGACTTAATTATTCCAAGCTTCTTTTCCCAATAATTACATGACATAAGCTATACTAGTTTATTCATATGGTACCTGGACAAGAACTTGGTAAATGAAATCTGTTATTATTAGCAAAGATTTAAAAAATATATTAATATTCCAGCAGGGCATGGTGGCTCACACCCACAATCTTAGCACTTTGGGAGGCTGAGGCAGGAGGATCAGAAGTTTGAAGCAGCCTGGACTACACAGTGAATTCCAGGCCAAACTGGGCTACATAATGAGAACCTGTCTCCAAAAACATTATTATTGTTATTATGATGATGATGATGAATAGTAATTATAATAATATTCTACATTATCAAGGTGCAAGGGAACAGAGATGCTGGGATGAAGATGATGGAAGTAAAAATGAGTAGTCATTCCAGGGTTGGTGATATTGCTCAGTGGTAAAGCACTTACGTAGAATGTGCAAGTCCCTAGATTCGGTCCCCTGCAGCACATACACGTGTGCACGCGTGATCTTTCCAGAAAAGAATCTATCAATCTATAGGAAGAATATTTTTAAAGTTTGTATTCTTATACAATAAGTAAAACTCTAGAAATCTATCCTAAGCAACAGTCAAAAAACAAGACTTAACTTCATTAGAATCCTAAATTCAATGTGATGGTTTTGAATTCCTCTTCTTGCTACTACTAAATATATTCTGGTTTTATTTCCTTCTAATTCAAATATCTTTGGATATCTTTTTAAATTTTTTATATTAATTCAAATCATAGACCTGCAACATAATAAACAAAATACTGTTCAGTATTTTCACTATATCTATCATAAATGTTAAATGAATGATTTCATATAATCATATTTTAAGTAAAGGCCAGAAGACTTTACACAAATTCCTAGAAAATTCATGCCTATATACTGGTATTGACTCTCATACAAAGAGAAAGCACAGAAAATTCCAGCAGTCAGATCAAGATTTTCCAATCTAATGCATAAACTGCTTATGACACTTTAAGCTTTAAAAGCTAATGTTTGCAATGGGTCTGTTTAAACAGAAAATTGTCTTGATTCTGTATTACTGCATAAAATACACTAAATGATTTATTCTTCACTAGCAAACCCTTCCCCAATTTAAACAAAAGCAGTAACAGATGTGTATCATCAAGCAAAACATTTGGAGACTTAAGTTTTCACAAGATATCAAAATTTTTATATATTCAGGAATCATATCAACTAGATTTATAAATGTTCATATATCAATAACTGTCCTACATATAGAAAAAATTTTCTACCGATTAAATGGTGATACTCTGTACCAGAAATACAGTAACAAACTTAAGAAACAGAAAACCTGAGTAAGAAATCCAAGCTTCATCACTTATTAGTATTGATCTTGGGCTGGTAATTTTTTTTTCCTGGTACTGGGGATTGAACCCAGGGTCTGATGCACTCTATCATGTGAGTCAACCAGCACCCCTTTTGTTTTTAGTTTGCTTTTTAGATAGGGTCTCATACTAACTTTGGTTAGGCTGTCCTCTAACTGTGGTCCTTCTCACTCTACTTTGCATGATCCTCCTATCTCTGCCTCCCTCCACCTTCTGAGTAGCAGGTATTATACAGCAGTGCTCCACCATGCCCAGTCCTTGACCAGGGGCTAGTGATTTAATCCCTCAGGACATTTTTCCTCATTTGTATAATGAATAAATTAGAAAGCTTACAGGAAAGCTTCTTCCATGTTGTAAATATTTATTGACTGTCAGAATGGTTATTATCAAAAAACAAAAAAAAATATTGGAGAAGATGTGGAGGTATGGGAAAAATGAGCCCTTGATGCTGTTCATGGGATTGTAACTTAGGACAGTTAGTACAGACAACACCATACTAGGCAATTTAAAAACTCATAAAATATTTATACATCAAAGGAAAGTAGTCATCCCATTGGAATGTATGATATTCCAATACATTTAAAATCAACTTGAGTTTTAGATCCTGAATACTGAGGGCTGTGTAGTACAATAGTGAAGATGAAAAAGAAGAGAAAAAACATTCCTGTGCCTTTTCATTGGCACAGAATTTTGAAGCTAACCAAAATGTCAAACTAAATACATTTTGTTTCTGGCACCTATGCTGCTTTCCCAGTCTAATGTAACCCTGCTGTTCTAGGTCTCCAATTTTAAAATTAATCAATTCAATTTTATTAAGCTTCTACTGTGTGGCAAAGACTGTGTGGTAAAGAAGAAGTCAATGTCAGTATGCTTGCCTTCAAATACTCCACTGTTTATTATAAGACACAAAAGTGTATGTGGCATCCCCACAGACTTGTAAAAGACACAATGAGGGCCAAAATGTGTATCTATCTAGATCTGGAAGGATCAGAAAGTATTAGTCATTTTAAAAAGACCAAGCACGATGGCTCATACCTTTATTTTTTTCCTATGAAAGCCATCATTTGTTTATTTTTATTAATTGTTTATACATTTATTCATATGTGCATATGTTGTTTGGGTCACCTCTCCCCCCCTTCTGCCCCTCCCTTCTCCCCTACCCCTCTTGCTTCCAGGCAGAACTTGTTCTGCCCTCCTCTCTAATTTTGTTGAAAAGAAAACATAAGAGACAGTAAGAAAGACATAGCATTTTTGCTAGCTTGAGATAAAGATAACTATACAGAGAGATGCCTAGCATTGCTTCCACGCACATGTGTATTACAATCCAAATTGGTTCATCTCTACCAGACCTCTTCACTACTTCCCAGTCACCTTTCAATAGTGGCCTCTGCCAGTTTAAGATTACTTTATTTGCTCCTCTGCAGTGGGCACTCAACCACTTTCAAGTTTTAGGTTTCCTTTCCTTTCCCTATTCCTCCTGTACACATTCTCCCCTTAGTGTGTGACTCATGTCCAATAATATTACTACATTTTTTAGGTCTATAATCCGCATATAAAGGAGAACATACAATTTTTGGCCTTCTGAGCCTGGCTAACTTTGCTTAAGATAATGTTCTCCAGTTCCATCCATTACTTACAAATGACAAAATTTCATTCTTCTTTGTGGCTGAGTAAAATTCCATTGTGTATAAACACCACATTTTCTTAATCCATCTGTTGGTAGTGGGGCATCTTGGCTGTTACCATAGCTTGGCTATTGTGAATAGTGCTGCAATAAACATGGGTGTGCAGGTACCTTTGGAATAACCTGAGTCACATTCCTTTGGGTATATCCCTAGGAGTGGTATTGCTGGATTATATGGCTCATACCTTTAATCCCACTCAGGAGGTGAAGATCAGGAGGACTGTGGTTCAAGGTCAACCCAAGTACAAAGTTAGCGAGACCTTCTTCTCAACAAAACAAACCAAGCGTAGTGCATGCCTGTAAATCCCAACTATGCAGAAGGTAAAGATCAGGAGTATCAATGTCCAAATCCAGCCCCAGGCCAAAACAGGATACCCTACTGAAAAATAAACTAAAGCAAAGAGGGGTGGAGGTGTGACTAAACTGGTAAAGTGCTTGCCTAGCAAGCTCAAGGCCCTGTGTTCAAACCTCAGTAACACCAAATAAATAAGTAAGCAACTAAGTAAATAAGTAAATAGGAAAGAAAGCTGTAAGAATTTCACAGAGGGCAAAAAGAGGCAAGAACAAGCATGACTGATTCAAGGAACTAGGAGGCGTATAATAATGGTTTATGTAGGAAAGGCTGAGTAAGGGCTAAACCAGATTTCTTATGTCCTTGTACAAGTCATGCCAAGAGAATTAAAGATCACTAGAATTTTTAATGGTTTGAAAACAGAGGATATTTTAAACAAAATATTGATAGGGGATATCAATGTTTTAAAGAGATGCTTTGGGACTCCAGTGTAGAATAAGATACAACTGACAAGGGAGAAAAGAATTAAGAAAACACTACAATAATCTGGCAAGAACTTAGACCCTGCAGTAAATCAAGTGACACAGGGAATAAAAGTGAATTTTGAGAGATAGTTAGAAAATAAAATTGTCAGATATGGTGCCATAAGTAGACATGAGGGATGAGAAAGAAGGGAAAGTCTAGACTGATTCCTAATTTCTTCCTTGAGAAACTAGGCAGATAACGGGGTCTCTGGCTTACACTGGAAATAAAAGAGAAATAGCTGTGGGGATGAGACAGATAGAGTAAGAGAAGATCTGTTCCATTTTAGATGTGATAAATGTCTGAGAAATTCAAATGGAATTCCTCAAGAGAGATTTGTACTAGCAACAAGAAATTTGGGGATTATATCTAAAACCACACGTGTAGTTAAGACTATCCAAAGAATAAGCAAAGAAAAAAAGAATTTAGGACCAAACAGGTAGGGAGGGGGTGTGTGTGGTGTGTGTGTGTGTGTGTGTGTGTGTGTGTGTGTGTGTGTGTGTGTGTGTGTGTGTGTGTGTGTGATGCTAGGCAAGTGTTCTACCTCTTGAGCCATGCCCTCAGACTCTTGTAAGTTTTTGAGATAGGGTCTCACCACTACCTTTGCATTGGCTAGTTTTGACCTCATGATACTCCTACTTCCACCTCCCAAGTATCTGGGATTACAGGTAGTGCTACCACATCTGGCCCTATTCCCAGCATTTTGAAAAAGGCAATATTCCAGGTACTAAAACGTAGCCACATATGTACAAAGGAAAAAAAAGATTAGTATAGAAAAGAAGATGAGTATGTTCACATTCCAGAAACAAAACAAAAAAGTTCTGTTGTTTTTGTTTTTTTGAGACAGGATCTTGCTATGTAGCCCAAAATGACCTCAAACTATCTGTCTGTCTTTGCCTCCCGAGTACTGGTATTACAGACATGCACCACCAGCCTAGCCAACAAAATGGTTTTAATGTTTCGAGAAGGCAGTAATCAACAGGGACAAATATAAAAACTAGTATACATTAGACCAAGAACTTTGGTTTTTTTTTTTTTTTTTCATTTTTCTTTTATTATTCATATGTGTATACAAGGCTTGGTTTATTTCTCCCCCCTGCCCCCACTCCCTCCCTTACCACCCACTCCACCCCCTCCCGCTCCCCCCCTCAATACCCAGCAGAAACTATTTTGCCCTTATCTCTAATTTTGTTGTAGAGAGAGTATAAGCAATAATAGGAAGGAACAAGGGGTTTTGCTGGTTGAGATAAGGATAGCTATACAGGGCATTGACTCACATTGATTTCCTGTGCGTGGGTGTTACCTTCTAGGTTAATTCTTTTTAATCTAACCTTTTCTCTAAGAACTTTGGTTTTTAATGGAATTGCAGAGGCAAAAGGTACATATAGTTTGAAATTAATGGAACTGCATCTAACTCTGTCCTGCCTTTCAAAATGTTCCATCCCTATATATATATATACATATTATCTTACTCTTGTAGATCTTAACACACCTAAGAATTAGGAAAAAAGCAATCTCTCAACTGTGGCATATTTATAAGATACTCTCTAACAGACATATTATTGCCTGATAGTTCCATATGTATAAAAGTCTTTTATAGAGAGAACAAATGAATTTTTCATGAAAGGAATTTTGCCAATATGAAAAAACAGACCAAGAAGCAAGTAACCATGAAATGAAACAACCTGGTACAAAGGGCTCAAGAGCACTCAGACCACCATTGTCTGAGTCGGCTTCTGGAGCGCATGATTATTCTTGTTTGTTTTCCCTTCTACGTCTAAACTAAAGATTTTCTACAAGCTCTAAGTTTTTAGACAAAAGTTCCTATGACCATGGGACAGTTACTACATATTATGATAAAAAACTTACTTTCAAGCAAAATTCAGATAATCCATTGTATAAAATGATTAAAATCATTAAGCGCAGGAAGGCTGGCAGAGTGGCTCAAGTAGAGCACCTGCCAAGCAAGCACGAGGCCCTGAGTTCAAACCCCAGTACCATAAAAAATAAGATAAAAAATGTGTAAGAAATGGCTCTACTTATGAAGTTTTTTTTTTTAAGAAGAAAAACATTATCTATTACATTCAGTTAAAAAAAAGACCAAAAGACTGAGATGTTAAGAGACTGTCAACCTCTTAACGATGGGGTTTACTTTTTCTTTCTTTACACTTCCTTTTCCTAATTTTGCTTATATAAGCAAAGTGAAATTAAAATTTTCTAATGTCAGAATATATGGAATCAGGAGTCAACTCTCCTTTTTGGTAGGGAGACTGCCTAGCAAGCATGAGGCCGAGTTCAAAACCTAGTACTACCAAAATATATATACTTATATATTCTTATTAATATACTCTATTGATATTATTAAGCTTGATGTTGCAGTTTACTTTTCCATTAATAGAAACATTTATTTCCATTAGGAATTATGGGAATTATTACCAATTTTACTCAAGAAAAATGTTTGAATTGACATATCTATTATTGTATGACAGAATCAATACACTGTTGGTTTCTATTTTATAATAACAATGTATTACTTTAATAATCATTGAAAAATCTTACTCAGCCTTGATGGGTCACCTAATTATTCATGAATTTCTACTGGAAGTATGCAAAATATTACATACTGGGCAAAAAGTCTGGAAATAAACATAAAATTATTGTTTTACATATTATAAAAGTTAAAAACAAAGACCTTAAAATAAAAAAGAACCAAACTTAAACTGGCTCTGACAATTCTTGCCTTATCTACAAAGTGGTCATTATGAAGACAATATATGCTGTGTGATCTCAGATTCAAGCAAGGTACCTAAGAGACTGTCCATCATATTTTAAGTACTTAAAAAACAGTAACCCTTATTCTGATGTGAAGAATTATAAAGGTTATTTTTATTATATAGGGTTTTTATTTTTACACAGAATATGTTTCCAGGCCAGGTGCTGGTAGCTCATACATGTAATCCTCTAGCTCAGAAGGCAGAGATCAGGAGGGTTGCAGTTCAAAGCCAGCCCCAGGCAAATAGTTCATGAGACCCTATCTCACAAAAACCCATCACAAAAAAGTGCTGGTATTCATAATAGCCAAGTTATGGAAACAGCCAAGATGACCCACCCCTGATGAATGGATTAAGAAAATGTGGTATCTATACACAATGGAATTTTATGCAGCCATGAAGAAGAATGAAATGTTATCATTTTCAGGTAAATGGATGGAATTGGAGAACATCATTCTGAGTGAGGTTAGCCTGGCCCAAAAGACCAAAAATCGTATGTTCTCCCTCATATGTGGACATTAGATCAAGGGCAAACACAACAATGGGATTGGACTTTGAGCACATGATAAAAGCGAGAGCACACAAGGGAGGGGTGAGGATAGGTAAGACACATAAAAAATTAGCTACCATTTGTTGCCCTTAACTCAGAGAAACTAAAACAGATACCTTAAAAGCAACTGAGGCCAACAGGAAAAGGGGACCAGGAACTAGAGAAAAGGTTAGATCAAAAAGAATTAACCTAGAAGGTAACATACACGCACAGGAAATCAATGTGAGTCAATGCCCTGTATAGCTATCCTTATCTCAACCAGCAAAAACCCTTGTTCCTTCCTATTATTGCTTATACTCTCTCTACAACAAAATTAGAAATAAGGGCAAAATAGTTTATGCTGGGTATTGAGGGGGTGGGGGGGAAAGGGAGGGGGCGGAGTCGGTAGTAAGGGAGGGGGTGGGGGCAGCGGGGAGAAATGACTCAAGCCTTGTATGCACATATGAATAATAAAGGAAAAAAAAGTGCTGGTGGAGTGGCTCATGGTGTAGGCCCTGAGTTCAAACCACAGTACCATAAAAAAAAGAAGAAAGAAGGAAGAAGGAGGAGGGAGGAGGAGGAGGAAGGAAGAGGAGAGAGGAGGGAAGAGAAGAAGGAGGGAGAAGAAGGAGGAAGGAGGAATAGGAGGAAGGAGAGGAAGGAGGAAGGGAAGAAGAAGGAAGAAGGAAGAAGAAGAAGATGAAGACGACAAAGGAGAAGGTTTCCAAAATATGCATGTGATTAGTTTTTTTCAACTGGACAAGATATCAGAAAGATTTTGTAAAAGGCAAACTTTAAGAAAAAAAAATACCCTCACCATACCATTTCCTCATTTTCTTTTAGTTAAGTATTTGTATACATTATTTCAATTTAGTTTTAATGAGAACCAAGTAAGAGATAAGCAAAACTTGAATTTTAATGAAGTTGAAATTTTGACTTAAAAAAATGAGTACATCTGAGAAGTGACTTTTAGTAAGCCAGAGGTTTGTCATTACTGATGGAAGTTAATACCTCTTCCAGAATTACAATATGAATGATTATTTTTCAATGATTATGTAGAATGCCTGCATAGCAAGCATGAGACCCTGTACCACCACAAATAAATAAGCAAATACATTAATAAACAAACAAAACCAAAGCTTATAAAACCCAAATACCCTCTAATAACTTAATGTAAGCATAATTTATAATTTGGTCATAAAGATCACAGTTAAAGCTATTAGTCATATTCAATTCTGGCCTAAAATCTCTAATCATTTCCTATCTGGTCTCTCCCATACAATAGTCAAGGTAATCTTTTTTTTTTTCAGTTGTTGGGTATGAACTTGGGTCTTGCACTTTCTAGGTAGACATTCTACTTCTCGAGCCATACCCCCAGTCCTTTTTTAGCTTTCGTTAAATTTTCAGACAGAATATCTCATTTTTGTGTGGGGTTAGCCTCTGATGGCGATCCTCCTTTTTTTTTTCTTTTTTTAAAGAGAAGGGGTATCACTATGTTGCCTAGCCTGGTCTTGAACTCCTGGGCTCAAGTGATCCTCCTATCTCAGTCTCTCAAGTAGCTAGGACTATAAGCATGTACCATCACATTCAGTTCACAGCAATCTTTGAAAACAAAATTCAAGCCTTATCTTAAACTCAAATCTTCTAATTTCCCATTGCCAGTGATCAATGTAAACTTCTTACTAGTAAAAAAGTCTCCAAAGGTCTTACCATGGTCTATAAGATCTTATGTAATTTAGGCTTTGACTCCTTCTTCTATGATTTTTATCTCTAGACACACAGTCTACTATTCCTCAAACATACTCAGAGTGCTTCCACTTCAGGAACTTTGGGGTTCTCTCTGACTGGGATGCTCTGATATCTGTGTAGCTCAGCTCACTCATTTCCTAAGTATCTCTGCTCAAATGTTCCCTTGAGACTCTTTCCTAATCAATCTATAATACAAAAGCAGTATGTGTCTTCTCCTATAAATATTCTAGCCCTTTATCCAGTATATCTTTATAGCATTTACCATATCTGATCTCCCATATAGTTTTTGGTTTCTTATTGTTTTGTCTATAACCAAAATGTAAGCTTCCAGAGGGCAGGGTTTGTTTTTTGGCAGTACTGGGATTTGAACTCAGGGCTTCATACTGACTAGTCTGATGCTCTACCACTTGAACCATGAATGCCTCTAGCCCTTTTTGCTCTGGCTATTTTAGAGATAAGATCTGGGTTTTTACCAAATCCAGCCTGGACTGTGATCCTCCTATTTATGCTTCCTGCGTAACTGGGATGACAGACAAATGCCATCATGTCCATCTTTTTTCCATTGAGGTAGGGTCTCCCAAACATTTTGACCAAGCAGGCTTCAAACCCTGATCTTCCTGATCTCAGCCTCCCACATAGCTTGTGCCACTATGCCCACCTACTAGTTGAGATGGGGTCTCAAGAACTTTTTGGCCAGGCTAGCCTGGAACCAGGATCCTCCCAACCTCAGCCACCCAAGTAGGCAGGATTATAGATGTGAGGCACTGGTGCCAACAAGGGCAGGTTTTTTGTTTTGTTTTGTTTAAATCAATAGCCTGAGGACAGTACCTAACACATAGGTGATACATAAAATAAATACTTGTTAAGCAGATCATTTTAGTTAACTAAAATCCTATTTCTTATACAAAAATCTTAGTCAATGACATACAATTTGAGTTGGAGTAATAGATTTGTAATCCACATGTGTCATCTAACACTCCCTACTGTCAGTAACATGCATGCATAGGGTAGATAATTTGGAGTTAGATTTCCACGCTGATAGAAGACAGAACTTCAAACTGAATTGTTTTTCAAAAACTTACAGGCAAAATCTTGACTGTCTTAGTATGCTATACAGAGTTAGCTAAGAAATCAGAAGCAACTAATGACTCTGAAGCATCTCAAGTTTATGCCAGGGTGAAATGAAAAATAAAATGTTTCCTTAAGTGAAATACTCATCTAATAAAGAAAGTAGTTTATAGTTTTATTATCCTTAACATATTTAGACAATTACAAATACTAATTTCAATCAAGATAAGACTTGATTATATAATTAAATGCAGTAAAAATTTTAATTTAACAATAAAATTTGGCAAGAGCATGCTCAAATTTGAGGAAAAACAAAAGTTTCCTAAAATCAAAGACAAAAATAACAATAGAGCAGTACCTTGCAGTTCTGCAGCAGTCGTATGAGATGTTCAAAGCAATTACTGTTAAGAAAAATGGCCTGAAGAACAGGCCTATCTGTGCAGTCTAACATGGCTGTGATAGTATCTAGAAAAATACGAACAAAATCATTCAGGTAAAAGTAAGCATTTGGGATCATACAATTACTCTACAATTATTTTAAATTTAGAATTTTCAGTTGACAGAACAGATATAAGTTAATTTGGAAATAATATGGATGAAGAACAGAAAACACAAGTGTAATTATTAGTTGATAGGAAAAGTGAACATTTTATACTTCATAATTTAAAATGTTTAAATTTTATATGACTGACATGTATTTCACAGAGATTTATTTAGTTGCTCTTCTATCATAATACTCAAGTCTAACCAACTATTGTGTCCAACTTCCTCTTAATAAGCAAGTTGTGTTTGGAAACAGTCTCATGTAGACACTATAAAATTAACACATGGGCCCTGAAAATGATTATAACATTTTGTTCTCATTTCCTACTGAAGGTATATTTCAATCCAGAAATCAAAGGACATCTGGCATAGACAATACCATAGTTTCTAAACATAACGTCCATGCAATACAGACTCAAACTTACTGATAAACTTACAGTTTAGAATAAGGTGACATGACATAACAGATAAAATGAAAGAACTATACAAAGTTATTCTTATTTTCCTACAGAAACAAATATTGCAATGGATCATTTTTGACAAGATTTTGATGGCCATTATTTCTAAATTGACACCACACATATGAATCTATATACCACATCATTAAAGTTGGTTATATCTAGGTGGTAGCATATAAAGAATTTTTATTTCCTTTTCATTTATCTGAATTTCCTAGCTTAGCTGTAATGACAATATTTTACTTCTATAATAAATATAAATATTGTTAACTGATAGTTCATTAACAATCTAATGTAAGAATACAACAAAAAAATCATATATACTGCTGTGGGACTTGCAGAGCAGACCAAGAGAGAGAGGTAGAGTAACACAAAACAACCAACACAAAGAGGAGGAAAGAGGAACAATGATAGAGGCTCTGAGGAAAAACAAAAAGCAAAGGCCCTCTAGAGGAAGGACAGATGTTGAAGTGACTTTTACAGAACAGAAATGTTATAGAAGGATATACCAAATTAATTTCTATCCTATGTAAAATACTATAAATGGCACTTTCTGAAAATTACTTTTCCTAGAAATTTGAAGTCATAGTTAACTTTCCTTTTAGCATTCATACTTTCAATGGACTACACTTTCAAAAAAGAACATAAACTTGACTGTGCATTGTAAAGTGAAGTTGCAGACATCAATTCTGTATTAATTATTTGAAAGTAAAAACTAAATAGTCACGTTTTCTGAATTAAGCAATCAACACTTTTCATACACTGAACCCTGTATTTCAAAAGAAAGTGAGATATACAAAAGCAAAAAAATAGAAAACGGTCTTTATCAAATACTTACTCAGCATTTTGATCTGTAGAGAAATAAACCGGTTTTCCCATTGCCTGGACCTCCTTTGATGAGGCAAAGCCGAATGATCTGAATTTAGTAACTTAAAATAGTTCTCCAGAATAGCGCTGGTTTCCACTTGACGCTGGTCAGAGCTGGTAGTGAGAAGGATATGTACTACTTCTGTAAGGCACTTCAGAGTTAGTTCTACTTTCCTACCCACTTCTTTAGGATCTCCATCCTCCCAGGAATCACAGTCTGCCAAAACTCTCATAAGAACTTCCATGGTGGCTGGAGAAATTGCTTGCAAAGCATTCCTCTGAAACATTAAAAATGATAAAAACAAAATCAAATCTAAATGTGGCTCTATATGCTTAGAGAATTAATGTCTACAGGCAACTTTTTCTCTTAATAAATTAACATATAAAATTTTTAATAGAAACTGTGACAGACACTGGTAGTGTTTTACATATATATATATATATATGTCTTCCCCTTCCTCACTACGAAGCAAAACCACACTTTCCACCCTCCCTTGCAACTATGGGTAACTAATGCAGTTCTGCTCAAGGATACATGAAAAAAAACTACGAAGAGGGTTATCACCTCACAAATGAAAATGGAAACACCCTTTGCCTTTGTCTCTTTTTTTCCCTCTTCTAGCCTAGAAAGCAGATATAATGCTTAGAGCCAACTTTATATCATGAGGAGTGAAGCCCATGAATTAAATTAGCAGTCTGCAGAGAGCAAACCAGGAATATCAAAGATCTTTGTCCTTGATCATTTTGTTGAGCTGTTGTACCAGCCCAGCACTGCCTACATTTGGATTTCTTAACCAAGAATATAAAAATGACTATAATTTGGTTAAGACCCTCTAAGGTTTTTTCTGTTAGTTACAGAAATTCAACTGATTTAGGTATATAAAACAACTACCTTGGCTTTGACTCCACAAACATGTTTCCAAAACTCCTTACATTACGTAATTGGTAGCTGTATTAAAGTGACCCATAAAATAAGAAGTACTGCCTTAGATTGTTGAATTAAAGTATAATGAAATATAATTATGCAAAACCCATCTACAAGTAATAGCCCTTAAGTCATTATGACTTGTTTTAATCAGTAATTATCAATAAATATATTAATAACAAGTATTATGGAAAAAACTGCTGGTGGCATATAACCAACCACCTCTTCTACTTTCCTTATTAATAGAACCCTTCATGCTTTCCTGGATATATGGATAGCTACACATGGCTAATGATCACATTTCCTTATCTCCCCTGCTGCTAAGAAAGCCAAAGAAACAAGTTTTATCAAATTTTTTATCTGGAAATATTTGCCTTCTTTGCAGTCATATGAGTGAGTCTGGCAAATGAATACAAAAAGACAATGAGTGTCAGCCTTTCTGTTTCCTTAAGAGATAGTTGAAACAGGCCATTTGCCTCCCTCATAACTCCTCAAATGTGCCCCAAATGCTAGTATGATCTCGTACTTAGAAAAGTAAAGGTAACACAATGATAGAGTTAATCTGTTTACTACCTTTTTTGTCCTTGTTGGGATTTTTGTTGGTTTGTTGGTTTTTGGTGCTAGGGATTGAACCTAGAGCTTTGCACATGCTCAGTGTGCACAGTACCACTAAACTACTTTTTTTCATTGAGAGAAAAAAGTGAACTAACTGAAGGTAACATAATTTTATTATTAGTTGCTACTTAAAAGAAATCATAAATCTAACTGACACTTTTGTGATTTATTTACAAAGGTGCAGGTACTTATGTGTCATATAGTCCTTACAACTATCCTGTAAATATTGCTGTTTCCAAGCGAGGCACCAGTGGCTCATTCCTATAATCCTAGCTACCTGGGAGGCTGATATCAGGAAGATCATGGTTCGAGGCCAACCCAGGCAAATAGTTCACAAGACCTCACCTCAACAAATTTGGCCATAGTGGTCACATGCCTGTCATCCCAAATTATTCCAGAGGCTGGGACTGGGAGAACTGCAGTTCCAGGTCAGTGAGACCTTATGTCATTGGAAAACAGTGGGCACGGTGGCGTCTACATGTTCACAATCCAGGCCAGCCTGAGCAAAATGTGAGAGACCCTATCTCCAACTAACCAGAGAAAAAAACGGGTCGACAAAAACCTTGAATGTGGTTGATACGCTTACTGTATAGAGTGAATATAGTAATCTTAAACTGATAGAGGCCACTATGGAAAGGGGATTAGGAAGTAGTGAAGCAGTCTGGTCCAGAGGAACCAATTTGGGTTGTAATACACATATGCATAGAAACAACACAAAGAATCTCCGTGTATAGCTATCTTTACCTCAAACTAGCAAAAATGCTTTGTTTTTTCTTCAACAAAGTTGGAGAACAAGAGGGTGGAACAGATTCTGCCCGGAGGCAGGGGGCTGTGGGGTGGGGGGGGGGGAGTTGGCCCAAATAGTGCATACACATGTAAGTAAATGTAAAAAAAAAAAAAAAAGGTTGGGGGTATGGCTCAACTGGTAAAAAGCCTGCCCAGGAAGCACTAAGCCCTGAGTTTAAATTTAGTACCTCCAGAAAAACAAATGACTGCTTCTATATTACAAATAAACCAAAACATATATAAATAATTTATCTAAGGCCAAACAACTAGCTTGACATGGACATGGGACTCAAACCAAGGCCAGCCTCAAAGCCCTTGCTCTTAACACAAACAGTACAGGTTGTCTTGTGTGTATTCATAGACTTGAAGGACAAATATGCCAATGGAAAAGCCCAGTGTCAATGCTTTCTACTGGAAAAAAAAGAGTCCAGTCATTAGAATTTAACATTTATATTCTTAAAACAAGATCACTCTAATGCCTTTAGATATTCAATTCATTTAATTCTCTTACACTGATTTCATAACAAGCAACCTTCTAACTTTGATATAAATCTAATAATAGCTATGCCCTCATCATAAGGATTGTGAGTACTTTCACTACATAAACTAATGAATGAGGCTTTCACTATCTCCCTGATTTTCATGTTAAGTTTTCAGTACTGAGGTCTCTTAGGGCCTGATTACCCCTAGGCACTAACAAGAATATGTCTTTGTGTTCAAAAAGAGAATGGGATCTAAGCAGGTTCTCCCTTACTCAATAACAATACCACATCCATTTTCATTCATGTATACTTATTAGTTCTTAATTCGCAGTAGTGAAGAAATAATAAAGGATATTAGCTAATACAGAAGGATGACTAGGTAAATTTGAGCTGGAAAATAAGATTCAGGTCACTGTCTCTCTCATTATAAGAAGACTCTTATCTTCCATTGAGGAAAAGAAGAAAAGGCCATGTAGTCTACCTGGAAACTTAAGTAGGAATTGTGGCTGGCTAGCAAAAAAGGGGATAGGATAAATAAAAATAAAGAAATTTCAGCATTGTTCTGGAGTTACAGGTGGGAATAAAAATAATTTTTAAAAAAATGTCCATTGAGTACAAGAGCCATGAAAAAAATGACAATACAGAGAGAAAACAGAAGACAAAAATAAGGAAGACAGGAGAATTGCAGCAGTACTAGCAGATAGGAAACCCTTAATCTCAGGTTATTTATAAGATAAATATGTTAGAAAACATATTTAAATTGGGCATGTTAATTAAAAAGGGGGGTTTGGTGCACCAGATCAGGCATGTAATCCCAGCACTTGGAAGTCTGAGGAGGAAGGATAGTGAGTTTTAGGCCAGCCTGGGCTACATAGTGAGAACCTATGTAGCCAAAAAGGGATTACCAAAATATATAGTCACCTGTTCATAGAGTTATTTGAAAACTGAAAATTAGTCTCAAATCTCCAAACAGAATAGGAAATGGTAAAGAAATTATCAAATAAAGAACAACTTCCTATAGCTATAACATTTAAATTTCCTACTGGCATGAAATAAAGAGTCCCATGAGAGGCTCTTTTTTTTTTCTGTTTTTTTTTTTTTGTAGTACCAGGGTTTGAATTCAGGGCCTACACCTTGAGTCACTCCACCAGCCCTTTTTTGTGACTTTTGAGATAGGGTCTTTTTTTGAGATAGGGTCTCACATAACTATTTGCTGAGATGGCTTTCCTTCGAACCACTATCCTCTTGATCTCTGCCTCCTGAGTAGCTAGGATTATAGGCATAAGCCACAGGTACCTGGCTCATGAGAGGCTCTTAAACCCAACGTAACTATTAACCTTCATGATATATTCCTATACATAGACAAGAATTTCTTGCTAATGCATAAAATCCCTAGAATATTACTGATATAAGTTTATATCTTCAAATAAAATTTAATTAAGTTTTTGAAAACATAAGCTTTTAAGGTTTTAAATAAAATTTTAATTTAAACATGTAATTTACTCTAATACTAAAATTGGTATATTGATGTAAGAGAATGTTTCCCGTTAAAGAAAAAGGTAATAGTTTAAAAAAGGAAGATAAGAACTTTATTTTATTTTATTATTTTTTTAAATTTTTATATTATTCATATGTGCATACAATGTTTGGGTCATTTCTCCCCTCATCCCCACACCCCTTCCCTTACCCTCGCTTACCTCTCGCTACCAGGCAGAAACTATTCTGCCCTTATCTCTAATTTTGTTGAAGAGAGAGTATAAGCAATAATAGGAAGGACAAAGGGTTTTTGCTAGTTGAGATAAGGATAGCTATATGGGAAGATGACATGCATTGATTTCCTGTATATGTGTGTTACCTTCTAAGTTAATTCTTCTCGAACTAACCTTTTCTCTAGTCCCTGGTCCCCTTCTCCTATGGGCCTCAGTTGCTTTAAAGTATCTGCTTTAGTTTCTCTGAGTTGAGGGCAACAAATGCTATCTAGTTTTTTTAGGTGTCTAACCTATCCTCACCCCTCCCTTGTGTTCTCTCGCTTTATCACGTGATCAAAGTCCAATCCCCTTATTGTCTTTGCCCTTGATCTAATGTCCGCATATGAGGGAGAACATATGATTTTTGGTCTTTTAGGCCAGGCTAACCTCACTCAGAATGATGTTCTCCAATTCCATCCATTTACCAGCAAATGATAACATTTCGTTCTTCTTCATGGCTGCATAAAATTCCATTGTGTATAAATACCACATTTTCTTAATCCATCCATCAGTAGTGGGGCATCTTGGCTGTTTCCATAACTTGGCTATTGTGAATAGTACTTCAATAAACATGGGTGTGCAGGTGCCTCTGGAGTAACCTGTGTCACATTCTTTTGGGTATATCCCCAAGAGTGGTATTGCTGGATCATATGGTAGATCAATGTTTATATTTTTAAGTAGCCTCCAAATTTTTTTCCAGAGTGGTTGTACTAGTTTACATTCCCATTCCCACCAGCAGTGTAAGAGGGTTCCCTTTTCCCCGCATCCTCGCCAACACCTGTTGGTGGTGGTGTTGCTAATGATGGCTATTCTAACAGGGGTGAGGTGGAATCTTAGTGTGGTTTTAATTTGCATTTCCTTTATTGCTAGAGATGGTGAGCATTTTTTCATGTGTTTTTTGGCCATTTGAATTTCTTCTTTTGAGAAAGTTCTGTTTAGTTCACTTGCCCATTTCTTTATTGGTTCATTAGTTTTGGGAGAATTTAGTTTTTTAAGTTCCCTATATATTCTGGTTATCAGTCCTTTGTCTGATGTGTAGCTGGCAAATATTTTCTCCCACTCTGTGGGTGGTCTCTTCAGTTTAGAGACCATTTCTTTTGTTGAGCAGAAGAAAGAACTTTCAATCTGAGTGAAAAGAAGGGAAACCTGGGTATAAGCCTGGGTAGAAAAAAATATGTATGTTTATTTCCACTAATGTCTAACTGAAATTAAGTATTTCCCTCAAATTGAAATGTAAGCGATAAAGCACAATTGTTTAAGTAACAGTTTTGATTCTGTCACCAAGTCATATGCATTTTCTTATGTTAGTTGAAGTGTTTCTTCTTCGAAATTAGTGACTGGACTTAGTGTATATAACTAATATAGTAACTTACACACTTCTATTTATTTTGTGGTAAGGGGCTTGGACTCATGCACTCACTTGCACCATGATCCCAGTCTTTTGGCTTTCAGTATTTTTTGAGATGGGTTCGAGTGTTTTCACTCAGGGATGGCCTCCAACTGCAAGCCTCCCCAGTTTGCTTCCAAGCAGCTGGAATTATAGGCATGCACCATCATACTTGCCTTGTTTTTGAGATCTCACTGACTTTTTTGCCTGGCCAGGCCTTAAACAGCAATCCTACTGTCTCCATCTCCTGAGCAGCAAAGATTACAGGCATTCACCACCATGCCCAGCATACAGGGTCTGACTATGTTGCTCAGTCTTGCCTCAAACTCCTGGGGTCAAGGGATTCTTCTGCCTTAACCACACTGCTGTATCTTTTTATTGCATGCGTTATAAATAGCACATATTGGAGCTGGAGATGTACCTCAGAGGCAAGAGTGCTTGCCCATGATATGCAGGCTCTGGATTCAACCCCCAACACACACACAAAAAGCACTTATTACTTTGTAATGAATTTGTTTTGTCAGTATTTCTGTTATCTAAATTTCAGTATAATTGGTTTCCTTTGTGATATTAGTATTTAATTTTAGGCATTTAAAAACATTCTGATAAGGGACTTTATCAAACTGCCAAGGGGCATGTGGCACAAAAAAGGTTAAGGACCTCTGATCTAAACTGTATGGCTAATTCTTTTTTTTTTTTTTTTTTACGTCAGAAGGGTAATGTGCCCACGTCGTAACAAGATTTGAGGGCGGCACATGTCACTCAAAGGCATGAACACCCAATAATCATGCTCATGAATCAAAAAAGGACTGTATGGCTAATTCTTTATGAATTATAATCCTGTTGCCAACTAGAAGTGATACTCAAAGCTTACAAGAGACAACTTAGAAAAATTACTAGAAATTATTTTTATAGTAAATAATAAAAAAACTAGTTGGATTTGTTAAAATATGCATTAAAAGCTGTAAAACTATACAATTATAGCAATTATAAGTAGATAGAATAACCAAATTCACGTTATTAGAAATGAAACTGCTAGAATTTGATTTCATCAAATCAACTAATAGGGCTGACTTCCTCTATACTCTAAAGTCAGAACTAGTTGCTAAAAACCAACATAAATATGAACTCACAATACCAAAATTTGTTTATATAGTTTTTTTTGTGTGGGTGGTAATTGGGTTTGAACTCAGGGCTTTTCACTTGCAAAGCAGGTACTCTACCATTTAAGCCACGCCTCTTGCCCACAACACCAAACCTTGTTAAATCTAGTTATTTATCCAGTAATTTTATTGTCAGTGTAAGTATTATTATTTTTTTGAAGATTATTAAGAAGATCAGTTTAAAAGAAGACATAAATTCAAAAATATTTATATGATTCATGAGGTTATAAAAGAACAAAAGATACATTAAATACTCCATGGAAAGCTTTTTGCACAGTTAACTAAAATTTATATATTAGCTTTCAACACTGTCCTCACCTGCCCACCGGCTAAAATGGCTCCAAAGAGATGCAATAAACAACACTTAAGACTTTCCTTGAGATGTTCACTTTCCTGAAAACATTCTGTGAATATAATGCACAAATAGACAAATAAGTAAGATTTTTTTTTACAACATGATTCATCTCTAAGGAATATATGAAAACTGGAACATGAAGAACTGTTTATAAAAAAGTTAAAATGCATCAAAAGGCAAGGCTGAGAAGCATTTTGTCAAAGAAAAGGAAGAGGGAGACAATCAAGTAGCATTTTAGGTTCTTGATCTCATGTAATTCTCCATATATATGAATATTCTGACTCTGCTTATAAAAACTCACCTCTGACCTCCTCTTCTGTACCCCTACTTTTTAAAAAACAAAAAGCTGTACATATGCAGTCTTCCCTCAGTATTTGCAGGTAACTAGTTCCATACCCTCATCCCAGGGTATGGGATCCAACCGGTGGATGCTCAAGTTCTTTATATAAAATGGTACATATAACCCATACATGTCTTCCCATATACTTTAAATCATCTCTAGATCCCTTAAAGTCCTGAATGCAGTGTAAACAGAATATAAATAGTTGTTATACTGACAAGGAAAAAAAAGTCTGTACATATTCAGATGCAATTTTTTTTCCTGAGTATTTTCAAAACATTACTAGTTGAAACTGCAGATATGGAACTCATGATAATGTAGGTCTGACTGTACTAAATCATACTTTTTTCATCTTCTAACTTACTACATCTGGGTATTATTACATCTTAACAGATACATCTGCCTTATTCATTTCTATGACCAAAAAGCATATACCACTATAGTGATGCACATTTCTTTACTTATTCTCTACTGACAAACTGTTTATACATTACTCAATTAGACAAGTCTATAATGACAGAATTATTTCCATTTTATATAAAACACAGCTAAAAACAAACAGCTTTCAGGTAAATTTATAATTTAAAAAAATTAAGTCATTTTAGCTGTATCAGGGTAACTTGCACTGCATGTACTTTCCTGTTATAAACAACTAGAAAAATTGACAAAATAGGTTCCAGAAATTTGGTGAGAGAACCATGATATACAGGAGAAGGAAAACAAAGTGAACCCAAAGATCAAGTCAGATTCTGGTTTGAAGACTTTCTGAGCTATTGCACAGAAAAGGGAAACCCTAAAAGAACATGGCTATCTGCTACACTGAAGAGCCAGAAATCAAATATTCAGTGAGGCCCAGGCAACTAGAATTTGCAAAGCAGAGTACTGGAGTACAGGAAGCTATACCAAGGGCTCCAGAAATATGCATAGGACTCAGTTTGTGTCTGAGTATCAATCTTTACATGGTAGTGTGAAATTCCACAAGACAGGAAAAAAACTACAAAGACACTGAAACCTGAATAATTTTCAGATTTTACACATAGCTATTAGAGTTCCAGTCAGCCACAGTGGACATACAAATAGGGTAACAGCTGTAAAGTATGCAAAAAGATATACCATGTAATCTCTAACCAAAAGATTGCTGCGGTGCTATATTAATAGCGGGCAAAGCATGCAAGAAATATTATCATAGAAACATTTAAGTATAAAAAATAGGGTGTGAAAATAAAATTCAATATGTTCTCTCACCATGGTAAAAGTATATTAGAAAGTAATGAAATAAAAATATCTGGAGAACCTTTTCATGAAGACGACACCAAAAGTGAAGACAACCCCTCTCCTTCCCAAAGCTGGAGCCAAAACAAAGGCATTGATGGCAGTGTTGGAAAGTATCCACAGTCACAAAAAAAGATCCACAAATCACCCATCTTTGGTAGTCCAAGACACTGTAGTCCCAAAGACAAGCCAAGTATCTTCAGAAGAGCACTCCCAAAAGAAATAAGCTTGATCACTATGCCAACACTAAGTTACCCATGAAAAAGTAAGGCACTTGTGTTCCTTTTGGACGTCAATGTCAACAAGCATCAGATCAAACAGTCTGTGAAGGAACTCTATGACATTGAAATGGCCACAGTCAACACCCTAATCAGGCCTAATGGAAAGAAAAAGTCATATGTTCTACTGGCTCTTGACTATGATGCTTTGGATGCTGTGAACAAAACTGGGACCATCTGAGCCCAACAGGCTAACTCTAAATACAGTCATGTACTACATTTTGGTAAACAAGGGACTACATATACAACTGTGATCCTATGAGATTACAATAGAGCTAAAAAATTCCTACCATCTAGAGACATTGTAGTCATCTTCCTTCATAGTCTCTAGCTAGACTGATCAAGAAAAGATGAGAGAAAAAATGCAAACTATTGATATGAGAATGAAAGAGATGACATCAATCCAGATCCTACAGACTTTGAAAAGATAATAAACATAACAACTTTATGTCAATAAATTAAACATAGATAAAAACACAAATTATTTGAAAGACACAAATTATAAAAACAGAGAAATAAAAAATTTGAATAGCCTATATTTAGTATATAAATTGGCTCCACAATTTAAAACTTTCCCACAAAGTAAACTGTAGCACATTTTGCTTTGCTAGAGAATATTAAGGAAATGGTAATAGAAATTTCAAACCAACTCTCACAGAAAAGAGAGGAAAAGAAGACAATGTTCACCTCAATTAATAAAACTAACATCATCCCACCAATCTATGTATAGTATTTTGTTATGTCAGCCTGAGCATGCTGATTTGAGTACCAAGAAGCAGAATGCTACTATAAGAAATACCTAAAAATGTGGAAGCAGCTCTGGAACTGGGTAATGGATAGAGGCTAGAGGAGTTTAGAAATGTATACTAAGAACTTTAGGGTAATTCTGGTAAGGTCTCAAATGGAAATAAGAACAGGTTACTGAACATTGGAGGAAAGGTGATCCTTGTTATAAAGTGGCAAGGAACTCAGCTGAACTACGTCCAATGGTTTCTGGAAGGTAAAACTTACAAGTGATGAAGTGAATATTTAGCTGAGGCAATTTCTAAGCAAAGCGTTGAAGTAGCAGCTTGATTTCTCCTGACTATTTATAGTAAAATGTGAAAGGGGAAAAATGAATTGAAGAAATTACTAAGCAAAAAAGAACCAAAGTTCTCAGCCTATCCATATTGCAAAACTTGAGAATACTTATTCTAAAGAAAACACTGAATAATCATTTGATGAGCCACAATCACGGGTATGACTCATGGATTTAATTAGCCATATCAGCAGAGACCAGCAATAGAGAGATGGGCTTATACCAGCAAAGACACTGCCATTTTGAACAGAAGGGGACAGAAAGTAGGAAGGAATGAAGGTAATAAACACCTAGACTTCTTAGTTGCTATAGGACCATACCATACAGTTACTCCTTGTGAATATGTGCCATTCTTCAAGGAAAGGAAAGAATGAATGAATGTGAAGGCAATTTAGAGATAAAGAAGGCCAATCCCATCACAGACCCATAGGACAAGGCTACTTCCTCCTCCTAAGTGTCAAAGGTTGGGATCACTTCTTAGATTTCAGTGGGTCAGGATGACCCAACTCAGAGCCTCAGGGGCAGGGCTTCCCTCAAAGACAGCCATATTGAGTGAGGTCCTGAGAGAAAGCAGAAGGGCAAGAATGTCCTACAGATCTGGAAGGGATAACACTGACATTCCAATGATGGAAGACTACTGAACCAAAGAGGATTATTCTCAAACCTTGAAGTCTAATAGAATTTGCTGTCTTAACAAATTTTGGACTTCCCTTCTAATTTCTCCTTTTGGAATGAGAATGTTTATCCTATGCCTGACCTAGCATTGTATTTTGGAAGCATATAACTATCTGGTTTCACAGGTTCACAGCTGGAAAAGAATTTTGACTCATAGTAATTGTACTTTGAGTTTCGATCATATCTAATGTAAGCGATATTTCGGTAAAACTTTGGACTTTAGACTTTATAGAGTTGATATTAGAATGAGTTAAGACATTTGATGGCATGAATGTATTTTGCATGTGATAAATATGTGCAAAATACATTAGATATATTTTGGAGGGATTTAGGGGCAGAATAATATGGATAGAACTGTGTCCCCAAAAATTCATGTATTAAAGTCTTAACTCTCATCCCCTTGTGACTGTATTGGAGACAGGGCCTTTGAGAAGGTGATTAAGGTTAAATGAGATAATAAAAGTGAAGTCTTGATCCTATAGAACTGATGTTCTTATAAAAAGAAAAAGAGACACTAGTCTCTTCAATATATGAGGACATACAAGAAGACCAAGGAAACCACCTAAAAGTCTCAAAAGAGACCTCATCACAAATACAATCCTGCTAGAACCCTGATCTTGGACTTTCCAGCCTCCAGAACTGTAAGGAAATAAATTTATGATATTTAAGTCACCCAGTTTATCCTATTTTATTATGGCAGCCAGAGCAGACTAGAACAATTACCTTGATTCGAAAACTATACAAGATATAACAAGGGAAAAAAACACTAGACTCATTATCCTGCCTGAATACAGATACAAAAATTTTAACAAAATATTAGCAAATTAAGTTCAGTACCACATAAAAAGCATAAAATAATCATGTAATCATAACAAAGATGGTTTAGCTCAACAATGCAATATTAGGTTACCAGGGGAAAAAAATCTATGTATTTCACCAATTAACAAACTTGAAGGTTGTGTGTACATATACATATTATCACTTCAGATGCAGTGAAAAGTCCATATCTATTCATATTAAAATTTCATTTGCTTAATAAAATGCTTCAATAAAAAATACCTATAGGTAACACTTTAACTTAAAGATGAAAGACTGGTTTTCCTGTACATGCAGGAACAAGGCATGAATGTCTTCTCTTACCACTTCAACAATATAAAAAGGCACACAGTTTGGAAAAGCAAAGTAAAATGGTCTGTTTTGCAGATGACATGACAGTATACATATAAAACCCTAAGGAATAACATAAAGGTTACTATAATTTTTAAGTGGATTCATTTATCAAGGCCACAGAATTTAAAATATGCAAAAACTGTTCCTATATACAAAACCAAACTGTTTCTATATACTAAGAAACAATTAGAAAAATACAATAAAAAACAAGTCATTTACAAAGCAAAAAAACATAAAATACTCTGATATAAATTAACAAAAAACATGTATAGTCATGCAAGGCTTCTTTGGGATTCTATACCCCCCAATCTGGTCTCACAACTTCACTGAACGGACTAAACAGCAGCCCCCTTGGACAGCTACAAGGACTCCAGTTGAACAAAAATAATTTATACTGTTATACTGACATACTGAATTTATGGTCTTACATTTTCTAGGTGAGGCCAAGTCTAAGCAAGGCTTATTATGGATATGGGTATCTGATTATCCAGTCAAAGCTAGTATCACTACTGGTGGTTATACACAGTGGGCATGCAATCTTCCCTAAGCAAAACAAAGGATTATTCTTTCTTATTTTATTTCACAGGGGGGAAAAAGAACTGAAGAAAATATGGAAAAAATGTTAAGAACTGATAAATCTAAGTAGGCAATGTACACAACACAGTGTTCCATTTAATATTTTGCTAATTTTTCTGTATTCTTAAAATATGGCATACTCACTTTTTAAGACAGAAAAGTACAGCCCATATAAGTCACATACATCAAGGCTGTGTCTGGTTTTTATTGCTGTTGTTTGGTTTGGGGATTTTTGCCAGGAGCTGGAGATCAAACCCAAGGCATTGTGTATGGTAAGCACATGTTTTCCACTGAGCTAGATTCCCCAGCCAATTTTGCTATTTTTAATAAAGTTTGCTATTTTTAGTGAGGTTCTAAAATATATAATTATCATTAAATTGTGCAGATCACCAAAAAAGAAAAAGAATCAGCTTAGAAAAACAGTAAATTAATCACAACCAAACACAAACCAACTACTCACCTAATCTTATAAATTCACAAAACTGAATTAAGACCAGAGTAAGATAAAAAAAAAAGGGTAACCAGAGTAAGATGAAAATCAAAGTAAAATGAATTAGTGTGTTACTTACGATAAAAGAAAGGAACAAACTCCACTGTGAGAGAAGCTGGTTTAAATTTCTGTCTGCTCTTTTCCACAGAACTAAGGATTCGTCTATAGTTAAAAAGAAGTTAAAAACAAATTATATCATGGGCAAGTAGAGAAGCCACAACTACAAAAACTATGAAACAAATTTAACACTTTACTTTTGATTTGTGTATTAAACATTACATCTCCAGGATTGGCATAATCTTGAAAAGGAAGTCAAGCCAGTAACTTCAGTGCTCACCAATTAAAAGATTTCTTTTAAATTATGCACAATGATAGCCAGATCAAGTCTCCAAAGAACTGGAAATTGAAAATGGAACTAGTCCTAAAAGTTTTAATCTACAGAAAAATTTGTTCAGCAGTACTGCTAAACTGACAGCTAATGCTAGTGAGTTTATTATTACAGTACACATAAAATTTCTCATAAAGTGCTCTGGATTCAATTGGTTCGTACCATTAATTTACTTCAATACAAACTGGGATTATCTCTAATGAAAATTTCAGGAGTTTTGATGTTTTCTATACTTTGGTAATATCAACACAAATTGCATGTGCTTTACCAGAATATTTTCAGTTCAATGCAAAATGAACCTCTTAAATGGACATGATGGTATGGAGACTGAAGAATAAAGACTACTATTTCAAAGATACTTTCAACTGGTGGAATGGGAAAATTCTAAAAAAACAAAAAACAGGAATTCTTTCATGCCTTAAAAAAAACTAAGCTTTTTATGTTTTTTGTTTTGTTTTGGTGGTACTGGGGCTTGAACTCAAGGCTTCACACTTGCAAGGCTGATGCTCTCCTTCTTGAGCCACTCCTCTAGCCATATGTGTCCTGGTTACCTTAGAGATAGGGTCTTGCTTTTTTTCTCAGGCTGCCCACCTTTGCTGGGATGACAGGTACACACCGCCAGGCCCAATTTTTTTCCACTGAGATGAGGTCTTGCAAACTATCTTTCCCAGGCTACCCTGTAACTTCCACCCTACTTTCATGAAGCTTGAAATGACAGGCACATGCCATTGCGTAGGGCCTTGTAAACTCCATGCCCTGGCTGGCCTCAATCTGAAATTCTCCCAGTATCTGCTTGCTAAGTAGTTAGGATTATAGGCAAGAGCCAACTAACACTGGACATAATTAGAAAAAAATAAAAGTGAGAAATATCTAAACCAGCTACCTAGAAATTCTGTATATCTAAATATAATCTACATTGGTTTAAGATGCTTTTTCTATCCCTTTTTCTTTCTTATATATATTTATTATTTCAAACAGGGTTTTACTATGTAGCTCAGACTAGCTTACAACTTGCAACCCTCCTATCTCAGCCCCTGAAATGCTGGGATTATAGGTATGTACTACCATGCCTGGCAAGATGACTTCTTCTTAAAGACCATGACTGAGCTACTCAAATTATTTTCCTTATAATTCAAAGCTAGGAAGAAAAGCCAGCTGGCCATAGAATTAGACAAACAGCATAAGTACAAGTGGACTCACTGATGGCAAAATAAAGAGTTCTAAGGTCCAGACCTAATATCCTGATTCATTAGAAATCACATCAATCATTTCCTACTGCACAGCTTTCCAAATCTATGCCTTTTCCCCAAGTGTTGAAGGCATAAAAAAATCGTATTTTATGTATTTAATTTCAAACAGAACATCTCAGAACATTATTAGATCTTCCTCTTAAGAACATTATCAAATCTTTAAAAACAAAAAAAGAACATTATCAGAAATTTTTCATGTCTATATGACATTACAAAATTTACTGGAATTTCAAATAAAAACTTCAGTCTTGTGGCAAAAAATTAATTTTAAAACAATAAAATTTGATTTAGCTTTCATTTAGCTTTTTCCATGGGATTATTTCCATTTTGTGCATTTATTTTTAATTATGGTATAAGTTATTAGACTGATTATACCTTATCTAAGCGACCTGTACTATAAACAATAAACATGCTCACTTTATTGTGATAAATATAGTGAAAATGTACTTCTGTAATCTGTGATCAATGAAGGACTTATTCTAAAGTCCCTGTATTAGATGTTAACTCTGAACATCATTTCCATGTTTGTCATAAAAATTTACTATGACAATGAAGGGATAAGAATGATTATATATTAGAACACAAAAAGTGTTACTAGTTTGTATTTCATGGTTTCAAAAAGTTAATATAAAAGTAAAAAATGAGTTTTAGTCTTGTACTGTTTTTAGAACACAGCCAACTTGATTGCTCTATTATTACTCCATTTGGGCCAAATGTATTAGTACTTGGCAGATGGTAATACATATCAACTGGTTTCTGAGAGGGCTGCAAAACATTCATTTGCATCTTGGTTTTCTAAGTTCATGACCACTGGCTGATTTAGCCATGTTTCTTTTTTGTGCTTCCATCATGCTTAAGACATAATCATTTCTCTTTTTAACTTTTTATTTGGAAATAAATCCAGGCCTCTGCAATGATTGCAACAAGAGTAATATAGCAGGTCATGGTGGCTCATGCCTATAATTCCAGCACTTGGGAAGTGGAGGCAGGAGGATAGAGAATTCCAGGCCAGCTTGAGCTACATAGCAATACCCTGTCTCAAAGAAAACAATAGTATACAGAACATCAAATACAGTTTATTCAATTTCAGTGATAACATTCGCCCCAAATGTTTGTCATTTATTTTGCACATTTTCTCTTTGTTATGAATGATCTGAATGCATGAACAAGTCATTTTAAGGAAAGATTTTCCTATTAAATTAAATTATATGAGGTATGGTTTATTTAATCAAACAATAAAAGAAATATAATTTTAAATGGCTTTGTGTTTGGGATTGTATTAATTTTAGTTAAATCTGGTCTATCTGATTGTTTAGTAAGTAACAAGCACAATGAATAGTATATCCTAAATTTCCATTTAACTTCACAGAATAATATATTTGATATAAGTTATTGGTATAGATCTTTTGTTTCCAAGAACAATGACTTTCTCCTGTCTATGATTAAATCTTCCTGTCAAAGTCAAACTCAAGTCTGAATCCTTTGTTTTACCATTTACCTCATATTACTAGCAAGACTTTGTTATGCACATTAGGGATAATACACAGACAGCTTCAAGTATAATTCCTGGCAAATATATCACATGCATTTATCAAATGCCATTGATTATCATCTACTTCATTCATCTTTCTCTGGCCATCTTACATATGTACATCTTACATGTTCTATATGATGTTACACTATTTAAATTTTTTCCTTTTTTCTCAGTACTAGAATTTGAACTCAGAGCCTTGCATTTGCTCGGAAGTAGTCTGCCACTTGAACCGTTTCCATAGCCCAGATTTCTTATTTTTAGCTTTTTAATATTACGTTTGTTTTCAATTGCCAATGTTATTTACTTTAATTCATAATCTGAATTACCTTATTTATAAAACTTCTGTCCTTTCCTCATATTTAAATTAATTTTGCTCTTATTTTTCAGGTGCTGGGAATCAAACTCAAGACCTTGCACATGCTAGGCAAGTGCTCTACCACTGAACTATATCCCCAGTCTTCGTTTTGCTCTTTAAGGATTTCTTTATAAGCCTGTCATTTTCAGACTGATTCATCTTTCAGTATCCGCCTTACAGTCTGTAAAGAAAAATTCAATGTTACTGTTTTGAAACTGGGCTTTCTTAGATTTACCACTGCTGACAAGACAAAGGTGAAAGATGGAGAAATGGCAGTATTGGGGAGAAATACACCTTTCTTTGCAAAATCTCTAGCATATAAGTCAAAACACAGTGAACATTGGTTCGTTGAGAACCAAAGTGGTGAGTATAAAGCCTATAAATAAAATGTATGTTATGTGCCTCTCCGTACATTTAAAGAGTAAAAAGCAGTACATAGGCAGAGACAAAAGGTCATCACGATGCTGTCTGCCAATCATTTCCATTTCTACAGCTCTCCTCATCAAAAGATAGAAATGAACTTCTTGGTCCCTTTGTGATAGATGAGGACAGGGAATTGGTTCTGGCCAGCGTTCAGAATAAAAATGATGTGGCATGTGGATGAGCAGACAAGGTGTTAAACTGCCAACATGAGACTTTCAGCACTTTCTTTCCTCACATGGTAACTAGCAAAGCTTAAGATGTTGGCTGTTCTGTCAACTTGGGACCTTAAGTGACTAGGATAAGTAGAGGTTCCCTATCTACCCACAACAAGCAGTGAATAAGAAATAAATCTTCATTATTCAAAACATCTTGTCTGATACTGCAGCATAATTTAGCCTGTTCTAATACAAAACCACTGTCAAAGAAAATTCAAAGACTTTCTCTTGGGGAAAAGAAACATACTAACGTTCAATAGAAGCATTCAAAAGGTCCTCAGTACCTTCCCATTAATAAATAATCAAGAAGTCTTAAGACAATGTGATGATTAATTTTATTAACTTGGAAGATGTTTCTGGGTAAGACTGACTGGTAGACCAGGCTCAGTGGCTCATGCCTGTAATTCCAACTACTATACAGGTGGAGACTAGGAAGCCTATGGTTCAAGGCCAGTCAGAGCAAAAAGATAATGAGAACCCATCTAAAAAAAAAAAAAAGATTAATTGGTAAATTTGTGATCTTTGTGTAAAGCATATAGTCTTCCACAATGTGAACAGGTCTCATCCAATTAATTCAAAGTCTGAAGAGAACAAAAAGATTAGATTGCTTCCCTCCATTCTCCTACTGAAACACGGGGGAATTCTCTAGCAGACTGCCTTGGGACTTTATTTGTACCTCTCCTGAGTGTCTACTTGCCACCCTTTAGACTGAAGCTGCACCATTGGCTCGTCTGGATCTCAAGCTTGCTGACCCACAGTGCAGATTTGGGCTTGCTAGCTTCCATAATGATGTGAGCCAATTTCTTATAGCAATTCAATATCCCCTGCCCCTTCCTCACACATATCCCACTGGTTATGTGGTTCTGTTTCTCTAGAGGCCCACAACTAACACAGACAACTTTTCTCAAGGTGTAACGTAAATATTAAAATATGCAGAGAAGACTGCTGTATTAAATAAGTGGGGTATACATGTTCTGTTATTTGTATTTCTTACTTCTTAACTAAAGAATGTATTTTTAATTTTAAGAAAACATATACACTTGTGATACACAATAGTATCTTTTAAAATATGTATATATTCAAGAATGGCTAAATTGACCTAACAAATGCTTTACCTTGCATACTTTTTGGTAATGGAAACAACTTAAAAATTGCTATCTTTAGCAATTTGCAAGTATGCATTGTTATTAACTAAAGTCACCATGTTGTAAAACCAGATCTCTTAAACTTATTCCTCCTAATTGAAATTTTGTAGCCTAGGATCACCATCTTTATCAATCCCCTCAACAGAGATGTATTCTTATTTCAATAAAGTATTATATTACTATATAGAACATACAAAATGTGTTGCCATGTAATCTATATAGGTATTTTGTTAGCAACTCTTCACTATCATCTAAGGGTAACTATTCAAAGTGAAGGTACACTATCCTGGAAACTGAACAGACTATAGAAACCATTTAGTAATAAAATGTTGCAATTGTGCTGCAAGAAATGGGAATTAGGGCTGGGGTGTGGCTCAAGTGTTAAGAGTGCCTGAATGTCAAGCACAAAGCCCTGAGTCCAAACTGCAATACCCCTCCCCCCAAAAAAAGTGAGAATTAGTTATAAGTGGGTCACATTAAATTGAAAATAAAGATGGAAAACTCTTGAGCAGATATGGGAAGCCAAAAAGAGGTTTGAATGACGGTGATGATGTAATTCTTACCCAGAAGTAAGAATTACACATGAGTTTAAAACTCTTCTCTTTCAGCTCTTTACTGGTAATTAAGCTATTGTCACTATGCTACAAACCCACCCTTCTATATTCTCTCTGCTTTCTGAAGTTGGAGCAGACACTTTGCAAACTGTTCCTTTTTTTTCTAGCAGCCTCCCTTTAGGGTTCTGTAGCAATAGGTTCTAGATAGAGGCTAGAACAAAGAGTGAAGAATAAACTGGTTCCATATTCCTCTTTTTCGCTATACTTACCAACATGGACACAGCAACAGTTCTTAACTGAAGCAATGGCAGTTGGTTCCTGCCTTCAGCTTATTTTAACAGTCAAAGGACCAGCCTCTCCTGGGACTCGTCAGCAATACCAGCATCAGCTAAGCAATACCTTCTGCAGACACCTAAGCCCAAGTGCTATAGGGCCTCTTCGATCAATATTTAGGTTCCAATATCTCCAATATCTTCCCTTTGTTCCCACAGTTCTCTAAAGAAGGTAACTGTTTTCTGAGGTCACTATCTCTGTATTATCGCAGTATTCCACTTTGTTTTTTTGGTTCTATCTGTTTAATATATGCCGAACATTACATTCTTTCTTTTTGAGTATCTATTGTGGTTTTTGTTTTCCTGACTGAAGTTTGACTGACACATGCTCACAATTAAAAATTAACGAACAGTTCAGTCTCCAGTACCACAAAAATAAATTGATTAATTTTTAAATGGACAAAATATTGCTAAAAAGCATATTCAAAATATGATATCTGTGGCTTTTACTGGAGGATAGGAGTACTGAAGATCAAATGCAAGGTCTTGCATACCAAGCTGAATTCACAACCCTTGTTTTTTAAACAAGAACACTTCTCTTGAAAAATATGTGTACTCTATCTGATATTACTGTGCCTTTAATATTTCTTATTAAATTGTCAGTATTCAAACATCCAAAATACAAATCCAGAGTACATTATACTATCTGAAAGTAGCATTTATTGCTAATTCATTACCTCTAACATAGTTCTCTATTTCAGAGTTAAATCTGTGGGTCTTATACATGCTTCCAAATTGCTTTCATAGAGAAGACAGTCTTTGAAAAATCACATAGAAGATAACATTCAAATTTTAAATGATTATTATAATTTATGAGACATACCCTGAAATTCTATGTCTCCAATTCCTGTATGGATCATATAAACTTTCACAAAATGCCAATGCATGAATCACAAATTCTTCCAAAGATGACTGATCTGCCATTTCCTTCTCTTTTTTCTTGCTTTTTAACTAAAAATAAGGTTAAATATAGTATTAAAGACATGACTCATTCATTAACGAATAATAAACAATTTTTATTAAAACAAATGTAACTTCCCCTGAGTCTGAAAGATGCATTTAATCATGTAAACTTCATAGAGTCTCCTAAATTTTAAATTTTTCCTAGGATAAGTTTAAAATAGATAGCCAAATATCTTTAGAAAAATATTAAATTTGCTGGGTGCTGGTGGCTCATGCCTATAATCCTAATTACTCAGGAGGCAGAGGTCAGGAGGATCACGGTTCAAAGCTAGCCCAGGCAAATAGCTAGCCCATCACAAAAATAAAGAGCTGGTGGAGTGGCTTGAGGCATAGCCCCTGAGTTCAAACCCCAGTATCAAAAAGAAAAATATTAAATTTTCAGTAAGATATGCAATGACAAATAATTAAGTACATAAAATCACAAGCTGTGTCATTTAAAAGACATAAAACACTTCAGCCTTTAAATTAAAATAACATATTAACAGCAACTTGTCCACTCTTAGATAGTATGTGTAGATTTCTGAAACAAATTACCCAATGGCAATTTTAATTCTCTTCTCATTTATTACCTCCTCTGAATGCATTTAACTATATTAAATATAATATTTAAAAAAACAGTTAGTGTTAATAAAGCGATGAAAAAGAGTATACTAGTTCACACCTACTTGCTGAATATAGAGTGTTGTCATGGTGATGACATGATTAATATAAGAGCAAGTTCCAATTTCTTCCACGTTTGATAGATTTCTATGAGGAAAAAAAGAATCACATATTTATTGTATATGATTAGTGAACAAAATGCATATTCATGTATTCAGCTTGTATTTTGAGAACAGATGTTGGCAAACAAAATACAAATGATACTTACTAAAACCTAAAATCAATATGGTTATATAACTGTTTTCCTAATGAGAGTGTGAAACACATCTCAAGCACTGTTTACTATAAACAAAGAATATTTATGATATAAAGTATTTTATAAGGTCACAAACTCTCAGTAGATTTGGATCTACTTACTTATAAAATATTTTAATTTTTCTATGTATTTCTAATTTTCTCTAATTTATAGCTACTACAAATTAAATTTCTATAAGTTTTTCCATTACAGAAAAATTAGAAATGCTCTCTAATTTATGTGTTATATATTATATATTATAAATTTCTATAAATTTTTCTATTAGAAAATCATATTTGCTAATTTTTCTAAAGTAGAAATAGAAGGAAAAAATCAACATTCTTATAACTTAAATATATGCAATTATTTATATCTAGATTATTTACTTACAGGTTTTCTCTCCCTACACAGATTCAGTCTAGTTTTTGTAAATAGCATAGTCATTGTGCCACACATGTAGCTTTACAGTTTTCACTTTGCTTTTAGAATTGTAATTCTCTTTTTAGACTCATATCATATTTTCTCAACTATTAAAAGTCCTTGATAGAACGGCCATCTCTACATACTCTAAGAAAGCACAGCAACATATCGTGCTAAAAGAAGTGGGTAAGAAGTACTGGTGTTTAATTAAAATATATAATATTTATATAATAATAAAATATATCCATTTTATTCCATTTTTATAAGACTGAGGTACAACACATAGTATGCTAACATTTACATCTAAAGTCTTTTTGAAAGTAAAGACTATTAATTTTCTGTACTGAAAACACTGTGAAATACTTTATATCTTAAAATCAGTAGATGCTAAGAGAATAAGAGAGATTAAACTTCTTTTTAATTTTAAGAAGTTAGACTGGCATGAAATCTTGACTCTTTCTGTCTCCCCATCTTTAATGACACTAGAACATTTTATTTTGATTCTTTTTTTGGGGGGGTAGCTCTACCACTTGAGCCAAATCCTAGAATAATTTAAATTATACATGAATCCCACATTGCATTTCTACCAATTATGGCCAATAAGCACATGAACAGATATGCAACATCATCGGTCACAAAATCTACATGCAAATCAAAACCACAATGAGACACCACTTCCTGCCCATTAATAAGACTAAAATGAAAAAACCCAAAAAGTAAGTGTTGGCAAGCATGTGCAAAAAAAAAGAAACCTTCATACAACCATTGTTGAGAATGTAAAATGGTACAGTTACTTAGGAAAACAGTCTGGCATTTTCTCAAGAGTGACCAGCAATTTGACTCTCAGGTATATACTTAAGAGAAAACAAAATATATGTCCATATAAAAATGTATATGACTGTTCACAAGAGAAATAGTGATGACAATCAAAAAGTAGAAACAACCCAAATATTTCTCAACAAATGGATGGATAAAATGTGGGAAATCCACAAAAGGGAATATTATTGATTCCTAAAAAGGGATAAGTATAGGTATCTTCTGCAACACGGATGAACCTGAAGACATTATACTAAATGAAAGATGCCAGTCACAAAGGACCTCATACTATATGATTTCAATTCTACATTATATTCAGAACAGAAGGCAAATTAGTGATTGCCAGGGGATGGAGGTAGGGTAAATAGGGAGTGACTTGTTAATGGGAACAGGGTTTCCTTATGGGCTGATGAATATGTTCTAAAACTGACTGTGGTGATGGCACAATTATGTCATATATTGTGGTAGGTAATTAACAGGAGAAAATACAGGAAGTTAACCACTGTAGAGGCAAATTTCAAGGAAACCCTTTTTCCTCAGCCCTTAAAATTCATTTTTTTAAAAATTTTAAAGATGAGGACAAATATGAAAACAAAAGTATGCATAAGTTTCTTGAGAAGCCTAAATTAGAGGCAAAATGTTTTAGCAATTGATCATTCATTCCATAATTCCTACAATCAGAGGCAATGAACAACTAAGTAAAAAATGATTAAATGGTAAATTAAGATACTATTCACCTACAAATTATAAAATAATTATCAAATGGTGCATATTATAGGAAGTGGCTTCCTACAGATGGCAGACTTCAAGAGGCATATATATTATGCCCCTAACTCAACATTCTCAAATTCTTACATGCAGACTAGTTTGGAACTTTTTTTTTTTTTGGGTGGGGGAGAGTACTTGGGATTGAACTCAAGGCCTCACACTTGGTAGGCAGGCTCCACCAGCCATTTTTTTGTGTTGGGTACTTTCAAGATAGGGTCTCGTTAACTATTTTGCCCAGGCTTGCCTCAAACTGTGAGCCTGCTGCTCTCTGCCTCCAGAGTAGCTAGGATTACAGATATGAGCCACTGGCACCTGGCAGTGTGGAATTTATTTTTAAATTCCAATGTTTAAGCCATTCTGAATCAGACTTTCCATAAGTTAGGATCAAGCTCTGCATTTCTAACTAAGCTTTACAATTGATATTTATGCACACTAAAATTTAAGTACCAAATACCTAATCTACAAACCTGGAAAATATGAAAACCTATAGAATAGTTGGACTTTACTGATAAAATGAAAGAGTTGAAGGAAGCATTTTTACAAATATAATACATGGTAGTAAAAATGTATATACAAGGACTAGGGGTATAGCTCAGTGATAGAGCACACAGGTAGCATACTTGAGGCCCTGGGTTCAATCTCAAGCAGCACCAAAGTAAAAAAAATGTATATACATTTACAGATAAGAACAATATAGAAAATACTGGTGTAATAATTTTTTGCCGAAGTAAAATCTCCTGTCATTGTCTTTACTTTAAAGCCACATTTAAAACTCTTGGCTGGGTGTCTCTATAACTAGGTATGGTAATTATAAAAGGCTTTCTAATATATCAACAAACAACAAAAATGTATTATTATGGTAATAATTATTTTAAGTAAATAATGGGTGGTTTTGTTTTGTTTTTTTTAAGTACCAGATACCTGCAAAGAATAATGAAGAACTTAACAAGCAAAATTGACAAGGCTTGTTGTTGTTCCTCTAACCCATCTGCCATTTTCTGCACACACTGTAGCAACTGGATCCTCAGAACCTGCAGAATATTGTCAGGAAGGAGAGATATTCCCGGAGGCACATCATCTACCCTATAATGCAAGGGGAAGAAAGACTATTGAAAGATACAAAGAAAATCTCTGACACTTAAATTAACTGCATTTTCATACGAAATCCTAAGAAGCTTTTTTATTCTGTCCAGATATCCTGTGCCTTCTTGTCTGCAGGACACAAACAGATGATTTGTAACTAGAAGAATATTAGAGCAGAACGTTTGGTCTTATTCAGTGGAGAGAAAGACAGATTAAGATTTTAACTGTTTTATTTTTAATGAAAATATATAAACTAATGCATTTCCTACTTAGAATTATTAGGTATACATATATTATTTCTAACTAAATGAAGTCATTTTAACTGATGAATAAAAATGAAGTACCTGTACCTAGTTTAGTATTTGTCATCTGCTTTACTAAACACTAATGACCTACCTTATAGACTCCCCAAGCCATGTGTTCAGAAGAGGGAGAAAAGGTAACCAGCAAAAGGTGAATGTCGACCCTGACCATGAGCATCAATAGATTGTTTTTAAGTAATATAGCAATAATTTGTCAGATGTGGTTTCTGTGTAAGAAGACTATATGGTTCTGTAACGGCAAAAGATATCAGATGTGAGTGGCTCTCTTGATGTGTGTCTCACAATAAAAATGCTTACCCAGATTCAAAGTCTAACGGTCTGGGTACTAAATTCCACCTGTGTAACATGAAGCTGGCCATTTAATCCCTGAAGTTCCCTAAATTTATAAAATGTTAATATCATCTGCCCTATTTCACAGGGCACTAAAACCCAAAGTCAAAGTGTATTTTTTGCTGTGAAATACACAAAAATATATAAAAATGTAATATGTAATATATTTTAAACATACTATTACTAAAGCCTAAGAATTTTTTCATATGCCATTGTATACTAATTTCTCTATCTCTATGAAAAATACCTAAATCTCAAAAGAGTATTCTAAAGAGCTCCTATGATGACATGACAATTATTAACTTATGTAGACTCTTCTTCAGATATTTAATGTGAGATATTACTAGTATTTTTACATTGAGTGAAAGGTTTTTTGATTCATTGCACAGATACATGCACACAAATATATATGACAAATATCATTAGCCTCCTTCTGAACCATCCTAAAATACAAATTAAGGAAATATTTCTATAAAATGAACATCTAAGACTGCCAATTTCTATAACCATATTGTGAAACTTCCATGCTTCATTTTAGTTTGGGAAATGAACTTAACTTGTAGTTCTGGATTCTTCCATTCTCTATTACTTATTAACAGTACCAGTAAATCTCTCATTTTTATATATACTTCTCTCCTGATGAAGAGTTTTTTAAAAGGTGCTTAGAAAAACCAGAGTAAAATGGGCATGGTGATGCACTCCTTGTAATCCCATTACTCAGGAGGCTGAAGTAGGAGAGTCAAGAGTTCAAGGCCAGCCTGGACTACACAGCAAATTCAAAACCAGTCTGAGTTACACTCTAAGATTCTGTCTCAAAAAACAAGAGAGAAAAGAAAAAAAAATGTATAATGTTTTAAACAGAGATTTAAGCATAATTTTTAAGACTAAGCTAAACTATTCATCTCTCACTTTGAAAAAGTGTCCTAATCTTAGGCATTGTATCCAAGACCCAAGGAACATCTGAAACATGTTCCCCAGCCACCAGTAACAGCTAGTTTTAGAAATGAAGTGAACTGCATACACCCAGTGGGTAGTATCTAATCAAAGCAGCTTCAAGAGGCAAGATTTAGTAACACCAAAGAAGACTGTTGTGATCAATTAGTGAAGAATGCTTGACAGCAGGGTTATTAAGGAATAACAAGCTTGTAAACATTGTCATTCTTGTAATATGTCATCAATTAAATCTTTGTGCCAAAAATAAACAATTCCATCCAAGGGAATATAATTAGTGTTTCTACATACCTGGTAGGCATCTTTTCAAAGTCAGTATCTAAGAATTGTTCATAGCTAGAAACAAAATTGTCCAACCATAGCTTCAGGTAATCTGGATCTTTCTGAAATAAGATAATTAGAATATTAAGTACATGTGTCAGAAAAATGATGATTTCACGTCTACGTAGCTATATAAAAAAGCAGTATCCTTTTCATGTATGATATATTTGATACATTGTAAGAACCTTTGTAAATGCTACAATGTACCCCCACCCAGCCTAACAATAAAGGAAAAAATAAAACCAAAAAAGCAGTAATAATTATGATAATGCAAACCTATAATCCCAGCACTGAGGAGGCTGAGGCAGGAGAATTACATCACAACTTAGAGATACACTTTTTTTAAAAAAAAAAAAGTGGTAATATGAAATCTCTAAGTTGTACATCACAACTTAGAGATACACTTTTTTTAAAAAAAAAAGGTGGTAATATGAAATCTCTAAGTTGTATTCAGGAAGTGCTATGTTTTAAAATTTGTATTAATAGCTAGGCAAAGTGGCACAGGCCTGTAATCTCAGCTACTGGGAAGGCTGAAACAGGTGAATCACAAATTTGATCCCAGTTGTGCAATATAGTGAGATTCCATCAAAAAAAAAAAAAAAACCCAACACAAACATGCGTATTAAGTATAATGAATCCTCAAGTGGCTTTTCATGTCATTCTAAGAGCTAAAGTCTTAACAATGTTCCATAAGATTCTAAACAATTTGCCTTCCCATATCACTATAACCAATCCACTGTTACCATGTAACAAAGTGGCCTTCTGAAAGTTCCCTGAACATGCCAAATATGTTCCCAAAGGATTTTACACTAGCTGTTCCCCTAACCAGAACACTAATCTCCCAGATAGGTGAGTGGCTAACCCTCATCTTCAAGATTTCCTTGTTGTTTTGTGGTACTGGAGATTCAAGGGCCTCCTGCATGCCAAGCACTCTAGAACTTGAGTCACACCCCTGGCCCTTCTGTTTTTTTTTGTTTTTGTTTCTTTTTTGGGGGAGGGGGGTGCAAATGCTAGACAAATGCTATACTATTAAGCTATAACCCCAGCCCTGAGGTTTTCCTTTTTAAGGTAGTGGTTACATAGACATGTACATGTATGAAAATTCATTACCTGGGACACTTTAAATCTGTGTACTTTTATGGCCTGAAATGACATACTAATAAAGATGAGTTGAAAAAAAACTGAACTCTCAGAAAATTTTTTGAAATATAAAAAGAGATGATCAATTTTTTTCCTTTGCCTCCTCAATACTTAATGCCAACCAAATTTCAACATTATGAATGAGGAATCTTAGTTACTTAGTCACTAAACATCATTATTTACGCACTGCTCTTAGGTAAAAGGAACTCAAGCAAGTTCTTTTCATAAAATGAAGGAATTAAACGATAATTCAGAATCTAAAAGAATGTTTCCAAAATATGCAAGGACTGCTGATCTTTTGTGTATTTGGGCTTTTTCTATTAATATACTGTTAACAAATCAGCTTGTAAATTATAACAGAACAGCTCCTTGTAAGAAATTTTCTAAAGAGTTTCATTACTAGTTTTTTTTACATTTAAAACTAGAATCTATTCATTCATTGACTTACACATTCAAGACAGAACTCTAGAAATACAGGTATCTAGAGTTCTCTGCATCACTGTTCAATAAAGCAGCGGATTGCCTCTTAGTAAAAGTTAGATTTTAAAAAGTCACACATGCTATAAAAAATTAACACATTTCTCTTCATATTTTATTTAGGAACTCTACAGTATCTGGTTCAAATTCTAAAGGTCAGACTTACCAACTGTTTGCCAAACAAAAAATTCTCCTAGGAACTGAGAATTATAAGAAAAAAAATGATACCATTTATTTACTAAGAGATAAAGCACAATTTTTAAAATATCTGCCATGTGCTAAATAGTATAGCCAGCATTTTTTACAATACATCATCATATGCACTAGTATCCAAAAAGAAGGCTGTCTTCTCCATTTTATAAGTTACAAAAAGAAAGTTCTGAGGACACATAACTTTCTGAAAATCGTACAGCTAGTTATTGATAGTGCTAGGATTAATATACAAGGGTATATGAATCCAATACATACTCTTTCCACTACACCACCACCTCTGAACTGTGCATAAAGGAAGGGTAGGTACAGTTTAGTCACAATTAGTAAACTCAACATTATAAAGATGTAACACACAAAACAGGCACACCCCACAGAGCCTGAAGAAATATTCAGAGGACATATACTTTGCTGCCAAAGGTTATAAAAAGATCTCCATATACTCAATGAATATTAATTAAATCTCAAGCTAAGTCACTTTCATGGGTAAAATAAGTTTGCTATATACTGAAACACCACAATATGTCCTCATTTGTACAATATTTATTTATAAACACAACATACAAATGTATTAAATATTAATGCTGGAGTACTGGAACCAATTCAATTTGAACCCCTGTTCTATCACTTTCTTGAAGTCACCCTATATTTGTAATCAGTTTCATGCACCCTGTCTCAAAAAGAAAACCAAAAAAAAAAAAAGAAAAAGAACATAAACATAATGAGCGTGGGGTGTAGTATGGTGATAGAGCCGGCTTCAATTCCTAGCACCACAAAAATAAACACGCACGATAGTACCTATCTTCAGATCTTCAGGATTGTTATAAAAATTAAATTACCTAACACATATCACAAGTTTACAATAATGATTACCTATAATCCTAGCTACTGAGGAGGCCAAGATTGGGAGGCTCTTGATTTGAGGCCAGGCAAATAGTTCCTGGGACCCCCCCATCTCCAAAATAACCAGAGCAAAATGGACTGGAGGTGTAGCTCAAATAGAACACCTGCTTTGCAAGTACAAACTCAAGTTCAAACCCTAGTCCCACCAAAAAAAGAAGAAAAGTAACAATCAATACTATGTTCACAACCTACTTTGCTCCAAAATCAGGATTCCATAAAATGCAAATGTTCTATGCTACACATACAGCCGGATTTCAAAATCCCCCTTGCCAACTGATTTTAATTTTTTTAAAATTTTTCTGAGTATGATTTTAATTTTTTTCTTTCCCTTCTGAAATCCCTTTGTATTTACTATCTGTGTCACTATGAGCTTCTCTTCATCTGTGAAGTGATAATATTTTCTACCTTATATGGTTATTGACACCGCTATGAGATATGCACACAAAGCACTCAGCAGTGCCTGGCACTTAGCAATAGTTCAAGACATATTGGTAAGGACTGACTGCATGGCTCAAGTGATAGAAGCATATGCCTAACTAGCTTGAGGGCCTGCGTTAAATCCCCAGTCCTGAAAAAACCAAACCAAAACAAAAAACACCATGTTGGCTATCACATTATTGTAACATAGACCTCTGCTATTAAAGTTTTTAAATTATGAGTAACTTCTGCAAACAAACAAACAAACAAACCAAAAAACCCTACAATTTCCTTATGATATGTGCATGTTTACAGGAAAGATTTGCAAAAGAGCTAGATATTTAGTCTCAATCCCACTTCCAAATTCTCAATTAAAAACATACCGAGCATGCTGAAAAACTTACTGAAACTGTATTGCATTTGAACTTGGGACACTTGGTGGGGTTTTTTTGTGTGTGTGTGGGTGTGTGTGTAGTTTTCTTCTACTTTATGCGTCCCCTTTGATGAGACAACTACGGAACAACATCTGAGGCACCATCACCATCTCCAGGATGGGAGACTGAGAAGGACACCCAAATTATTAAGACTGAAACTTCATTGCATTTGAACTTGGAGGTTTTTTTGGTTTTTTTTTTTTATTTTCTATTTTTCATCTTATTTTAATTCATTTTTATACATACATATTTCTTTCATTTACTTATTTTTTATTTTATTCTTATCTTTATTTTTGATTTTCAATCCTCTGTCTCTCTAATGTCTGTTCAGCTTACTGTCGATTAGTACACTAACGCTCCCTGTTTATACCTTTGAAACTTTCTTGTCTGATACCTTGTTCTGTTTTCTCCTTCTTGTCTGTGTATTTGTTTTCCCCCTTTCTTTAACTTCTTGCTTTCCATCTCAGCTCATCCTTCCATTCTAAATATTACCACTGTTATTATTACAAGCTAGAAAACACTTAATTGCACACAGTACAGGGACAGTAACAACACCAAAGACAATGACGGATGACAGAAAAATCAGGGAAACCAGTTTCCCCACAGCAAAAAATTAGTACAGGAACCAGAGGGGAATGAAGAAAACAGGTACTCAGATCCAGACTCCAACAAAATGAAGATAAACTATGCCAAAGAACCCAATGAAGCCCAGAGGAATAATTTAAAAGAAGACATAGTACAGGTACTCAATGAGAATTTTATAGAGATGATACCGGATAGGGTCAACCAAAATGTACAGGAGACACTCAAGAAATTCCAAGACAACAAAAATAGAGAATTTGAAAAAGCAAAAGAAGAAATAAAGGAAACCATAGAAGCACTGTATAAACACCAAAATGAAACAGAGAACATGATGAATAAATAGATAAATGAACTCAGGACAAAAATAGACAGCATTAAAGAGGAAACCACCCAGGATATGGAAAACCTCAGAAAAAAGAACGAAACAGAACTGCAAAACAAAACGGAAGGCCAATCCAGCAGAACAGAACAAACAGAAGACAGAATCTCAGAACTTGAAGATGAAATGGTATTTAAGGAAAAACCGAAGAACTATTGATTAAACAACTCAAAACCTGTGAAAAGAAAATGCAAGAACTCACCGACTCCATCAAAAGACCAAACTTGAGAATCATGGGCATCAAAGAAGGAGAAGAGGTGCAAGTGAAGGGAATGCGTAATATATTCAACAAAATAATAACGGAAAATTTCCCAAATCTAGAGAAAGATATTCCCATACAGATGCAAGAGGCCTCTAGGACACCAAACAGACCAGATCAAAATAGAACTACCCCACGACATACCATCATTAAAACAACAAGTTCAGAAACTAAGGAAAGAATATTGAAGGCTGTAAGAGAGAAAAAACAAGTAACATACAAAGGTAAACCCATCAAAATCACAGCAGACTTCTCAACAGAAACATTAAAAGCAAGAAGAGCGTGGGGTGAGATCTTCCGGGCACTGAATGAAAATAACTTCAACCCCAAGATACTCTATCCAGCAAAACAATCATTCAAAATAGATGGAGCAATAAAAGTCTTCCATGATAAGCAGAAACTAAAACAATATGTGACCACAAAGCCACCATTACAAAAGATTCTGCAAGGGATTCTGCACAAAGAAAGTGAAACCCAACTTAACCATGAAAAGACAGGCTGCACCAAACCACAGGAAAAGAAAAAGCAAGACAGTAGAGAGTAACCTCAACTTAGGTACACACAATCAAACCTCCAAACAACTAAGACAACTAAATGACAGGAATCACCACATACCTATCAGTACTAACGCTTAATGTTAACAGATTTAATTCACCCATCAAAAGCCACTGCTTGACGAAATGGATTAAAAAGGAAGATCCAACAATTTGTTGCTTACAGGAGACCCATCTCACCGACAGAAATAAGCATAGGCGTAGGATGAAAGGCTGGAAGATTTACCAAGCCAATGGCCCCCGAAAATAGGCAGGAGTAGCAATACTTATCTTTGACAAAGAAGACTTCAAACCTACATTGATCAAATGAGATAAAGGAGGACATTCCATACTAATAAAAGGGGAAATAGACCAAAAGGAAATAATAATCATCAACCTGTATACACCCAATGTCAACGCACCCAATTTCATCAAACATACCCTGAAAGACCTAAAAGCATATATTAACGCCAACACAGTGGTTGTGGGAGCCTTTAACACCCCATTATCATCAATAGATAGGTCATCCAAACAAATAATCAATAAAGAAATTCAAGATCTAAAATATACAATAGATCAAATGGACCTACTTGATGTCTACAGAACATTTCATACAACCTCTACACAATATACATTCTTCTCAGCAGCCCATGGAACCTTCTCCAAAATAGATCATATCCTAGGGCACAAAGCAAGTCTCAGCAAATATAAGAAAATAGAAATTATACCGTGCATACTATCTGATCACAATGCAGTAAAAGCAGAACTCAACAACAAAAGTAAAGACAAAAAACATGAAAACAGCTGGAAACTAAATAACTCATTACTTAATGAAGAATGGATCATCGATGCAATAAAAGAGGAAATTAAAAAGTTCCTGAAAGTCAAGGAAAATGAAAACACAACCTACCAGAACCTATGGGACACAGCAAAGGCAGTCCTGAGAGGAAAGTTTATAGCCATGAGTGCATATATTAAAAAGATTGAAAGATCCCAAATCAATGACCTAATGATACATCTCAAACTCCTAGAAAAACAAGAACAAGCAAATCGCAAAACAAATAGAAGGAGAGAAATAATAAAAATAAGAGCTGAAATCAACGAAATAGAAACCAAAAAAACCATACAAAGAATTAATGAAACAAAAAGTTGGGTCTTAAAAAATAAACAGGATCGATAGACCCTTGGCAAACCTGACTAAAATGAGGAGAGAAAAAACCCAAATTAGTAGAATCAGGAATGCAAAAGGGGAGATAACAACAATCACCATGGAAGTCCAGGAAATCATCAGAGACTACTTTGAGAACCTATATTCAAATAAATTTGAAAATCTTAAAGAAATGGACAGATTTCTAGATACATATGACCATGCAAAACTGAACCAAGAGGAAATTAATCACCTGAATAGACCTATAACACAAAATGAAATTGAAGCAGCAATCAAGAGTCTCCCCAAAAAGAAAAGTCCAGGACCTGATGGATTCTCTGCTGAATTCTATCAGACATTTAAAGAAGAACTGATACCAACCCTCCTTAAACTGTTCCACGAAATAGAAAAGGAAGGAAAACTGCCGAACACATTTTATGAAGCCAGTATTACACTTATCCCAAAACCAGGCAAAGATACCTCCAAAAAGGAGAACTATAGGCCAATCTCCTTAATGAACATTGATGCAAAAATCCTCAACAAAATAATGGCAAAAAGACTGTGACACAGGTTACTCCAGAGGCACCTGCACACCCACGTTTATTGAGGCACTATTCACAAAAGCCAAGTTATGGAAACAGCCAAGATGCCCCACCACCGACGAATGGATTAAGAAAATGTGGTATCTATACACAATGGAATTTTATGCAGCCATGAAGAAGAACGAAATGTTATCATTTGCTGGTAGATGGATGGAATTGGAGAACATCATTCTGAGTGAGGTTAGCCTGGCCCAAAACACCAAAAATCGTATGTTCTCCCTCATATGTGGACATTAGATCAAGGGCAAACACAACAGTGGGATTGGACTTTGAGTACATGATAAAAGCGAGAGCACACAAGTGAGGGGTGAGGATAGGTAAGACACCTAAAAAATTAGCTAGCATTTGTTGCCCTTAACACAGAGAAACTAAAACAGATACCTTAAAAGCAACTGAGGCCAACAGGAAAAGGGGACCAGGAACTAGAGAAAAGGTTAGATCAAAAAGAATTAACCTAGAAGGTAACACACACGCACAGGAAATTAATGTGAGTCAATGCCCTGTATAGCTATCCTTATCTCAACCAGCAAAAACCCTTGTTCCTTCCTATTATTGCTTATACTCTCTCTACAACAAAATTAGAAATAAGGGCAAAATAGTTTCTGCTGGGTATTGAGGGGGTGGGTGGGAGAGGGAGGGGGCGGAGTGGGTGGTAAGGGAGGGTGTGGGAGCAGGGGGGAGAAATGACCCAAGCCTTGTATGCACATATGAATAAAAGAAAAAAAAAAAAAACCATACCGTGACTGGGTGTGTATTTCAAGCAGAATTCTTGCCTACCAAGCAGGAGGCCCTCAATACAAATCCCTGTACCACTAAATAAATAAATTACTTTACAAAGTGTATCCAGACACAAACTGCATATGCCACTCATCATGAGAATTAATGGATAGCATTTTTAAACAAAAAGTAGTCCTTTAAATATATAGCAATCTTCTGATATTCACATATATACCTCCTGCAACAACTGAAAATAAAAAAAAATTAGAGAATTTGTACAATGTTCTTTATTCTTTCGGGTTTATTTTGTTCTTTCATTTTCTTAGGTTGATGAGGTACTATTTATCTATTACTGCATCACAAATTACCCTAAATCTTAGCAGCTTCAAACTGTATTGTTTCTTCAGGAAAAGGATTTCAAAAGCAGCTCAGTTCTGGTACACTGTCTCAGCTTTTCTCATGAGCTTATAATGACTATGTCAATTGAGCATGCAGTCATATCAGAGCTTGACTGAGCTGGAGGAATGACTTAAAAGTTCTCTCAAGTGCTACTTGACTAGAGATACCAGTTCTTCACAAGATGGGCCTCTCCACAGGGCTACTCACAATAGAGCACTTGGCTTTCCCCACAGTGGAAACAAACAAACAACTAAGGTAGAAAAAGAAAAAACATATTATCACTTTTGCCAAATTCTACTAATCACAAAGACCAACTCTGGTTCAATGCAGGAGGAAACTACACAAAGGTATAAATACTAGAAGGTAGGGATCTGGGGATCTTAGAGGGTAGCCACACAAATTATGTGCTCATTAATCCTCAGCCTTTTAAAAATTTCTAATTTTTAATATATTTCTAATATATGTATTTATATATGTATTTAAAGCTCTTCCTACCCTCTAAAAGGAACATAGTAGCTGCACCTAACCAAGCTCTAAAATATACTTTTATCATTCAATTTAAAAAATCTAATTTTCCTTTATTACTTATTCTTCAACCAAGGTTTATTTTTAAAGTATATTTCTTGCCTTCTAAACATGCATTTTTTTTTTTACAATCTTCTTGCTGTCAATTTCTTCCTTAATTTCATTCTGATTAAAAGACATTCCATTATTTTAATCATCTGAAATCTTTTGAAACTTGATTTAAAGTCTGTTATATAAATATTCTTTGCAAACATCTGTGTGTTCTTGAAAGGAATGTATATTGGGTATGAAGTCTACATAAACCCATTACATTAGTTGTATCAATCCTGTTATTTAAATATTTAAGTTTTTGTAAATGGAAAAAATTGAGACCTACTGAAACTATGCCAGGAATGGGGGGAAGAGGAGTAAGGAAGAATGATGGAGGGTGTGAATTCAACTATGATATATTGTGAGAACATCTGTAAATGTCACAATGTACCCCAGTATAATAATAATAAAAAAAATTAAGTTTTTAACCTTACTTTTTATTATGATAAAATATATGCAATGTAAAATTTACCATTTTTAAAGTTTCACTTTTATCCCTAAGCTATCAATTACTGAGAATTAAGCATTTTAAAAAAAAAAACTACTCAAATTTAAAAGGAGAAATCCCTTTGTACATTTAATAGATGCTAATTAAAAATAATGAAAAATAAAAACTGTAATAGGTAACATACTATTACCATTATGTTTATTTCTCTGTAGTTGTGCAAAAACATGCTTTCAGACTGTTATGAAGTACAATTTTAAATTGCTATATTTTTCTCATGAATTGAACTGATGTTTTGCTAAAACTGACTTCATTTCACCCTTATTTTGAAAAATATTTTTCACTTGGATGGAAATTCTAGCTAAGCAAGTCTTATCACTGTCCTTTCCTTTCTACTAGTCTTTCTGGAAAACCAGCTATGAATCTCATTGCCCCATCTTTGAAGATAACAATTCTGCTCCCCCAGACCCTTACCCCTGGTTAGGGTCAGGGTTAGGGTTTAGGTTAGATTTTCTTTCTCTTTGGTTTTCTGCAAAACCCCTAAGGTTTCACTATGATGTAAATCCATGTAGATAAGAATTTTGTTTATCCTCTATGATACCAACTGCATTATCTTAACTACAGATTGTTAACTTCCATTGAACCTAGAAAACACTCACTTGTTATCACTTCAAATGCTACTACCTTTGTTCCTTCTCTATTCTCCTTTTCAGAGACCAATAAATATGTATTAGACTCTTACTATTCTCCATATCTCTCAGTCCTCCTCCCATATGTTCCACCTCTATAATGTCCTAGGGCATATTCTGAAAGACTCCTTATGACCTACCTTCCAATGCTCTAATTCTCTTCATCTATCTAAGTTAATGTCAATTTGGGAGTTTGCCCCACTTCTAGACATTGTATTTTTTTTTTTAACTACCAGGTCATTGTTTTTTCACATTCCTAAGACTCTGAAATACACTTTAAAAAAATTGACATCTTTAAAATTAAAATGCATTTTAGAATTACTTTTAGAAAGGTAGGAAACATATTTATTATTGTCTGAACATATTTAAACCTGGTGACAGGTGTTCATATCGATGTCCCTTTACTACAATTTACAAGCATAACTGTAGTTTGAAATGTCTTCAAAAAAATTACATCCTGATGGGCCAGACATAGTGACTCAAACCTGTAATCCTAGCTACCCAGGAGGTGGAGATCAGGAGCATCTTGATTCAAGGGCAACCCAGGCAAAAAGTTCTCAAGACCCTACCACAACCAATAAAAGCTTAGCACGATGGCATGCACCTGTCATCCCAGCTGTGCAGGAGGTATAAATAGGAGGATAGGAGGACTGAGGCCCAATGAAAGACCTTATTCAAAAAATGCCTAAACCACAACGGGCTGAAGGCACATGGCTCAAAGCTGTACAGTGCCTGCCTGGCAAGCACAAAAGCTCTGAGATCAAACTCTAGTACTGCCCACTGAGTAGGCAATAAAATGAAATTAACTGTATAAACAGAAAAGCATGAAAACTGAGCAAAGGCTGGGCAAAGCAGCTCACCTTTATGATCCTAGCTACTGAGGAAACAAAGATTAGGAGGATTTTTGTTCAAGGCCAGTCCAGGAAAAAGTTAGTGAGACCCTTTCTCAATCAATAAGCAAGGTATGATCCTAGCTCTTCAGGATGCCATAGATAGGAGGATCTCAGTCTAAGGCTGGTCCCAGGCAAAAACTTGAGACCCTACCTGAAAAAGAACTAAAAGCAAAAAAGGGATGGGGTATGCCTCAAATATTAGAGCAACTGCAAGGATCACATGCCAAGCAATGCAAATGAAGGCATGAGAAACAATGAAAAGAAAGAAATTTCAAAACAATGAGAGCCTGTTATGGTCAACTTATACATCACAAATTAAGGTATGAAGCTACAACTTCAAATGCCAGCATTTTTTCAATTGTATAAAGTAATAGTGTACCTCATAATCAACATCATCTCAGATTCTTGAAAGGTAGACTCTGTTCCAGTTTATCTTACCTATTTCATCAGTTGAAATATTAATTTTATAATGTTTCTTTGTTACCAGCATATCAAGCCTTTCCCATTTCCTAATGTTTTTATTTTCTATTTCTGCCAGTTCGCACTCACAGCACTCTTCACTGAAATGCAAGTGGCAGAGAGAAGTGGGTTTATTTCTAGTTCATCCCTATGCCAAGGGGTAAGCCTCGGAGATCATAAAGGAAATCTACATTTCTCATTCAGGTTAATTTCTTGGTTTTGACTTCTATCAACCTAAAAAGGCCACAAAAACAAATGCTCAAGTTTAACAGGCAAAAATGGCTTCCATTTACCTAAGTTTTTGCTTTCCTTAGATTTGTCTTCAGAATGTCTTATATTGCCAATTTTTCAATGCTTTTAAGATAACTTAACTTTTATCCAGAAATTTGAGTAATTTTAGAAGAAAAGCTAGACCAAACTATCTAGCCTACCTTATTACAGAAATTAAAATCTATACTAATACCACTTTTCCTGTATGTTTTGGTCATGCCTTAGGCTCGCCTAGACAATCAAACTACTATAATTCTCAACCTACTATCCATTCTTTAAAACCTTGATCAATGCCACCTCTCCCACCAAGGTAGCCAGGCTGAACATTTACATCCAGAATTAGGCATTACAACTTGGGGTTGTAAGCATTTTACTTTATATCTTCAATAATGAAGAACTATTAAAAATCAATGCCAACTCTCCACTATTCATCCCTGATGCCTTATGACATCATCCATCCTGTTTGCCTTAATATTCTTTTTTCTGGGTTTGCAACCTAAGTGGGAAACCGATTCTAGCTAGAAAAACCTGCCCCACATGAAGTCATAGTTGATTTACTACACCAAACCTAAAAGTTTTAATGAAAAGAAAGCCTAACACATTGAGGAAAGGCTTGGAAGCCATTTTAATACACACAGAAGAAACAATATTCCAATAGAGGTCTATCTATAAAAACAGCCTTAGAATACACCAATTCCTAATAAGATTTCAAATTTTGCTTTAGTTTTTTGTAGTTGTTTTGGTGGTATGGGGTTTGAACTCAGGGTCTCATACTTGCTGGGCACATGTTCTACCACTTGAGCCACACTTTCAGCCCTACTGTAGGTATTTCTGAAGTGTTTAATTTCATTTCATTTTATGTAGCCCAGGCTGGCCTCAAACTTGTGATCCTCTTAGCTCAGTGTCCCAAGTTCTAGGATAACAGTGTGCACCACCACACCTGCTAAAATGATTTCTACAAAAGAAATCCTGAGTTTTTGTCAACATCAAGGCCTTTGAATATAAATGAAAATGTAAGTTAGGAAACCACTCATATTGAGAACAAACCACTAAAACTTGATCTATAAGCATTTTATATCTTCAAGAATGAAGAATTATTGAAAATTAAGACCAGCACTTACAACCCATGTACCTACCTACTTACAACCCATCATGAGTATTCTAAGGAAGGAATGTACTTAAAATGACAACTACCAAACACCAACAATTACAGTAATGACTATGTGTTATGCTAATACTTTCCTGTAATTTAAGAATATTCTCTTCACATCTGAACACTGCATACATAAAACTACTCGTTAATTGTGTAATATATTCTAATAGTGACAAACACATATTAGAAATAAGGCTGCAGCCAAGATGCCCCACTACTGATGAATGGATTAAGAAAATGTGGTATTTATACACAATGGAATTTTATGCAGCAATGAAGAAGAACGAAATGTTATCATTCACAGGTAAATGGATGGAATTGGAGAACATCATTCTGAGTGAGGTTAGCCTGGCCCAAAAGACCAAAAATCGTATGTTCTCCCTCATATGTGGACATTAGATCAAGGGCAAACACAACAAGGGGATTGGACTTTGATCACATGATAAAGCGAGAACACACAGGGAGGTATGAGGATAGGTAAGACACCTAAGAAACTAGATAGCATTTGTTGCCCTCAACGCAGAGAAGCTAAGGCAGATACTTTAAAGCAATTGAGGCGAATAGGAGAAGGGGACCAGGAATTAGAGAAAGAATTAACTAGAAGGTAACACACATGCACAGGAAGTCAATGCAAGTCAACTCCCTGTATAGCTATCCTTATCTCAACTAGCAAAAACCCTTGGTCCTTCCTATTATTGCTTATACTCTCTCTACAACAAAAATAGAGATAAGGGCAAAATAGTTTCTGCCGGGTAGCCAGGGGATGGGTAGGAGAGGGAGGGGGCGGGGGAGGGGGGTGGTTAGGGAGGGAGGGGGTAGGGGAAGGGGGGAGAAATGACCCAAACATTGTATGCACATATGAATAAAAATTTTAAATGTACCATTATAAAGTATACTGATGTATGATTTAAATGGTATACATAAAACCATACCTACACATGCCTTAGACTCAGAGTCTGAAGCTAATGTAGTTAGAAAACCCAGTCTTTTCCTGCTAAAATAAGGAACAAGACAAGTATGCCCCTTGTTTCTGCTACTGAATATCATGCTGGAGTTATTAAACAATACAACTAAACAAAGAGAAGGGAGAGGCAGAAGAATGAGAAGGGAAAAAGAACACTCACCTTCGTAGGTAACTTTCTAATGCAGAAACCAAGATGAGGGAGCTGCTCAGACTCTTATTAAGTGCAGTCTCTGATACCCCCCTCAGATACAATGAAAGGAAAATGATAGAAAAAGAACCACCTCCAAGAGTGCAGAGCTAAGAGCAACCAGAGATCAGTGGCCTGGACAGCAATTTCCAAGGAATGGAATTTAGCCAAACCACAGAATATAATGTACCATTATAAAGTATACTGATGTATGATTTGAATGGTATACATAAAACCATACCTACACATGCCTTAGACTCAGAGTCTGAAGCTAATGTAGTTTTGTGTTTTTCAAATAGGATCTCATGGTTTTGCCCAGGCCAAAATCCTATTTAAGCTTCCTGTGTACCTGGGATGAGAGGCATGTGCCACTATGTCCAGCTTATTGGTTGACATGAGGGCTAACTTTTTGTCCAGGCTGGCCTTGAATCATGATCCTCCCAAGTAGCTAAAATTACAAGTGTAGGTCACTGCATCCAGTCCCATTTTTGAAGAATCTTTATTGTGGTACTCCGACCTCATTTACATCTCTATATGTGGTTTGTGGGGGACATACATACCGTCTTCTGAGATCACAGTTCTCAATATCAAAAAATCACAATCGGCCCTGATATATTGTCACAAGATCCTGTATTTCATGACTGAGAGCACAGCCAGAGGCCAATGATTTACACCTGTAATTCTAGCTACTTGAGAGGCCAAGATAAAGAGAATCATGGTTTGAGGCCAGCCTAGGGAAAACATTAGTGAGACCTCCATCTTAACCTATAGATGGGCACAATGGCACATCCCAAGCCACTTGGGAAGCTGAGATTGGGAGGATTGAGGTTCCAGGTCAACCAAGGGAAAAAAAAAAAAAGAAAAATTCTTGAGACCTCCATCTCAATGGAAAAAAGCCAGAATGTAGTAGCAGGTGCCTGTCATCTCAGCTACAGTGGGAAAGGTAAAACAGGAATATTGCAGTCCAGGCCACCTTGGGCAAAAAGTGAGACCCTATCTCTAAAATAACCAGAGGAAAAAGGGCTGAAACTGTGGCTCGAGGAGTAGAGTGCCTGCTTAGCAAGCATGAAGGTCTGGATTCAAACCCCAGTACTAAAAAAAAAAACAAAAAAAAAACAAAAGACAGAGAGCAATGACTGGATGAGAGTTAAGTTCTTGAAAATAACATGAAATACATGTTACATAAAGGAAGGACATAGCTAATTGTGAACAAAAGCCAATTGGTAGATTGGATTCGTGGTCACAATTCCTCACCCCTTTGTAGTAAAATCTCCCTGTAAGTTTGCAGAATGGAAAAGGAAGTTATAGAAAGAACAGAGTAACAAGCCAAGTGTCAGATATGGTAATATCAAAGTTTGCATTTCTGAAACTCAAGTCCAAGAATCCCAGGAACTATCAGAAATATTTTCAGGGATCCCTAAGTTTCATATAAGAACTTTTAAAGTTTGTGTTATTTCAAATTAAGATTAAGGGCAAAATAGTTTCTGCCGGGGATCGAGGGGGTGGGGAGGAGAGGAAGGGCTCGGAGACTGGGTGGTAAGGGAGGGGGTGGGGACAGGGGGAAGAAATGACCCAAGCATTGTATGCACATATGAATAATAAATAAATAAATAATAAACAAATAAATAAATAATAAATAAAAGTCTGTGTTATTTCTATTAAACTTTTAAGCTACCTTAAGCATATTGGGGATGATTACCTTGGAACAAATATTGTTACTCAATTTTAGTGGTCATATTTACATTGGTACCAAGTGATCATAAGTAACTGTTTAATTTGCAAAGTAATATTTTTTCAAATTAAAGATCTCTGGAGCTACAGATGGATTCTAAGAAACCTGAGAATTTTCAGATATTCTAAATGCCATGCGTAAGTATGGTATAGATCATTAAATACCCTTGACCATTTTAGTACAAAAATTAGGAGGAACCATTTTAAAATGTTAAAAGCAGTTTCACAGCAATACTAAGTCGTCTGAGTGTAATTTTAAAATTAATAAAATGGGGATAAAGTGCTCAGTGGTAAAGCATGTGCCTAGCAGGAATGAAGTCCTAGATTCAAATCCTAGACATTGTAAAAAAACAAAAAATTCCACTCAGGAGGAAGAGGCAAGAGGATTGTGTGTTTGTTTTTAACAAGTTAATCCTCATGAGTTTATTTAAAATTATCCTAATAAAGTATTAATTCTCATTAATAGCACAGGCAAGGAACCTAAGTTTTCAGTCACTGGTTTAGGAACTAAATGGATCTGAATTTTGATCCTGGCCGGACCCTCTTTTGGCTGTGAAAATTATTTAACCTCCCTAAGCCTCAAATTTCATCATCTGGAAAACTCCCATAACCAAAAAATGGAGATTAATTTTTCCGGGTTGCTATAGGGTAGGAGGATTATGCATTTGAGCCAGCCTAAAATACACAGTAAGCCCCAATTTCAAAAGAAAAAAATTAATAAAATGGGGACTTGCATTTACTTTCTTATTTATTTATTTTTGGGGAGACGGTTTAAACTCAGGGCTTTGTGCTTACAAAGCAAGCACTGGACTATTTGAGCCACACCTCCAATCTATTTAGCTCTGGTTATTTTGGAGATGGAGTCTGGTGAACTATTTCACCAGGCTGGCCTTGAATCTTCATCCTCTTGATCTCAGCCTCCCAAATAGGTAGGATTATAGGAGTGAGCCACCAGCACCCACCTGGGGACTTGTATTTTTAACATCTTTTTTTTTTTTAATCACTCTTTTTAGAACTGTTTTTACTAAACCTAAGAGTACTCTCTGAGATGTTGAAATCAATAAATGACCCACAATTTTTTTTTTTTTTTGAGGCAGGATCTTGCTATGTAACATGGGCTGATGCTGAACTAGCAATCATCCTGCTTTAGTCCTCAGAGTGCTAGGATTACAGTTGTGGACTACCATGCCAGGCCATCTAAAATGCTTTCCTTGAAAGTTTTGTTGAGTTGGATTCTGCTGACTTCATAACATCTTTCCAATGTCTGATGCAACTGGTTAATCCTAGCTATCCCATTCAAACTCCTTATAAACTCTGCTTCCTCTATCATCCACATTATTACAAGCTTGAGGCAAGGGAGTGTTAGACTCATTTATTGTCTTAAATAATAAAGTTCTCTAGGACTTCCTGACTTTGACCCTCTTCTCTTCTCATGCTCCTGTAACTGCCAATATGATGACTCTCAAGTCTTCATTTATAGCACAGATCTCCAGACCCATATATGGGGAATTTCTATCCAAATGTCCCTCAAGCACTGAAAACTCAGAATGCTTACAGGAAAAAAAACCCTCAAAATTGTATTATACTAGCTAACTTTGTGAATGGGACACCCATGTATCAGTTTCCAAAACAAGAAAACATGGAAAATTATTTATACTCTTCCACAATTACGCATTATGCCACATGTCTACATATTAAGCAAGTGCTACCAATTTTACCTTCTATCAGAGAAATTTAAATTTTGATGAAAAGAATTTTTTCTTGCATCTTAAATTTCTATAGTGCATAAATTTTGTCATGCATAAACCATAAGGGTACTCATTTTCTAAGACTACTCCCAGCTATTGATATAAAATATGTGTTTCAAGCTTTTACACCTTCCTTCCTAAAACAAATAATCCAGTAGCCACTACTATTATACTGTTAATGATTTTGTTGTTTTGTTTTCTTGGTAGGGAAGGAAATATCTTTTGACTCTAAAGTCACTATTAAGCCACAGAATATCAAGAGCTATTTTCACAAGTTGCACATACCAGACTTATTAAATGGAAGCTAAATTGTAAGGATTAACGTGAGTTGGTCCATCTTACTAAAAGTTTTCTTTTGGATTGTAACAAACACTGTAGTAACAGATTGATATTTTTCTCATTAGAAAAGCATGCATTACATTTTTTCCAAATCTGCATAAAAAGATGTACTTTCCTTTTTATCTGAATAAAACACCTCTAAATTATATTTTCATAATGAAGCAAAACTTTTATTCTGAAAAGGAAGTTTACTCTGAGCTCACTGCAAAACTATCTATTTCAGTCATATTCCAGATTTAGCAGGACAAAGGGCAACAGCAGGAAATGGAACATCACCAAGGTCCAAAACAAACTTAGTTTAGAACAAGGGAAAAATAATTATTCAAGATAATTACGCACTATGCTTGAGTGCAGTAAGAAGTACAGATTACAATTTATTTAAGACATTCATGAGCACAGCTTCATTGCCTCAATAAAAAGACAAAGGAATACTGCCCTCTATTATACAATAGACAAGCCAAATGGAAATTATCTTGATACACTCCCAGACACATGTGTATTTACAAAGTACTAATAATTGACTACATTTCTGTATTTTTTACTTTTAAGGTACATCTAAATACAAACAATTCATTTTTTTCTCAACAGCTTTGTGAGAAAACTGAGATATGAAGAAACCAGGTAACCTGCTTTCAGGTCCTTGAGATCCAAAGCAGAATTGCAACTAAACTTTGCCTCCAATTCTGTTATCTCCACAAACTTTTTCAATATAAGGTAAATCTCAAAATACAAAAAAGAAACAAACAAAAAACTCCTCCAATAACACATGCCTATGATCCCAGCATTTGGGAGACTGAGCTAGGAGAAGCGAGGATTATAGGCTAGTCCCAGTCTCAAAAAAAAAAAAAAAAGACCTAATGAACCCTAAATTTCACCTCTGAATTTGCCACATTTTAAAATGCCACACTTTTTAAAGTCACTTTGTAATACTTTATACCAGAAAGAACAAAAATAGCTTAATTTTACCTATTGGAGAGGCTCAATGTCTTCTACATATTCTGGTGACTAACCTCAGCATTCCCACATATGCCAAATGTCTAAATACATCCTGTCCAAGGACAGCAGTTGAGATAAGGAGTTTATGATACATGTCTTTGTGCATAAATACATGCACTCCAAAAAGTTGCATAATTCCACAAGTTGGTATGAAGTTGAATAAAAATTGTCTCTTTTTGTTTCTCTTACCTTGAATAGGTTAAGAAATAATGTCAAAACACAATGAACATGGCGTCTACTACAGTTTATATAAAATCTTTAGACATTAAACAGTAATTCATTTCACCTTCTATATTTATGTCCAGACAAACTACTGAGCTAAAATCCAGATACCAGATTAAGCCTGTTCAAATTAATGTTTAACTTATAAGAGCTGTATGAAATGCAATCAAATCCTTGACCTTGGGTGGGGATGACTATTTGGAGGCAAGAAAAGATCAAACTATGTAATTTTTTTTGTTTTGGAGTTCTTTTTGTTGATGTTGTTTGTTTTGGTCTTTTAAAACAGGTTCTCACTATGTAGCTCAAGCTGGCCTCAAACTCAAGATCTTCCTGCCTCAGTCTCCCAAGTGCTGGGATTAGAGGCATGTACTACCACATCCAGTTTTCCATGATTTGAATTAGCAGTCATACACGCTAGTGAAAGAATCTTAAAAGAACAGGAATAAGAAGGTGATCAGAAATGATCCTACAGATGTAGCAATAACTACATATTTAAATATTTAAAAATAAAATTTTAAATATTTTAAGAAAAAAAGAGAATCGCAATGTTTTATCTAGAATCTTTTCAAATATTGAGTTCAATATGTGAGGATCCATCAGCTAAAAGCTGAAACTACTAATTTATTTTAATTCTACTTAGGCAACTTCAATCACTAGTATTTAGGCTTGCAACTCAACAGACTAACAGGTAGAAGACAGATATTCCATTAGCATTCCTTTTATGAAGCAGGATTACCAAGGGTATACCCATTAAACTTTTATTATGTTCAATGGTAACTCACAACATTACATAAAAACACTGTAATGGTAACTTAACAGTAACCTATTATTGACTGTGGAATACATGTGTCGAGGCTAGCACTGTGGCAAATATGGAAGATGTCTTCACCTTACCCTGAAGTCAACCTTTACAAATTTTCTAAATTGTCTTCTTTATTTAGATTTGAATACCATGTTTTGTGGGGACAGCACCAAGAAGTGTAGCAAAATGGTAGACATTATTTAAATTTTAATCATTAAAGAGGAACTTGAAAATCAAGAAAAACAACTGGCCACTTTGGAAGAATACTAATAAAATCAAGTTATTGTTCTGAAAAATCAAGAAATAGAATCAAATATTTATGAAGCCCACCTTCCCTTTAAGGAACTGCCATCAATAACTTATAATGGAACATTTTTCTGTGTGTTGCAATAATAAATGGAAAAATGAGCTATAGTTTTGCAAAATCCTAATGAAATCACTGCAAATTCTAGACAAAAAAATATCAATGCAGAATGTCATATTTATGAATTATTCTAGCCTTTCACACCTAAAATAAAACCTGACTCAGTTAAGCTTCTACACCAGCCAGTTAATAGGCAAGAAAAGAAAGGAACAATAAAAGGGAAGTCAATTTGCAAAATCCAGACTACAGAAAAGTCTAAGGTCAAAAACTGGTTTCTTCAACAAAAATAGCACTGAAGAAAAGTGTGGTAAAGGGGAATCTACAGACGAGAAGGAGCTGGGCACCTATGGCTCACGCCTGTGATCCTAGCTACTCAGGAGGCAGAGATCAGGAGGAAGCCAGCCCGGGCAAATATTTTGAGAGACCCTATCTAGAAAAAAACCCACCACAAAAAGAGCTGTTGGAGTGGCTCAAAGTATAGGCCCCGAGTTCAAGCCCCAGTACCACAAAGAAAGATTAGAGGCTTCACAGATATTTCCAGTAATATACAATGTGTATACTTTGTTTAAATATTCAGTCAAACGATGAGAAAATAAATTATGAGGTTAACAGGAAAGTTTGGACATGACCACATATTGGACAATTTAAAGAATTAATGTGTTGTGATTGTTTTTAAGAGCTCTTATAAAGCTAGGTACAGTGACTCACACCTGTACTCTTACCTTCTCCAGAGGCAGAGATAGAGAGAATCATGGCTCAAGGCCAGCCTGCACAAAATGTTTGGGAGGCCCCACTGCAACCAATAAAAAGCTAGGCATGGGTAAATAAGAGGATCCAGTCCAGACTGGCCATGGCATAAAAGAGAGACCTTAATGGGAAAACAACTAAAGTAAAATAGGCTGGGGGTATAGCTCAAGTGGGAGAGCACCTGCCTAGCAAGGACACAGCCCTGTGTTCAAAAACCCACACTGCTAAGAAAAAAATTAAATCTATGAGCTCTATTTGATAGCAACACGATTCAACTACATTACCTACAAACCGATGAAACATAAAATCATGATTTTAAAGTACTCTCTGAAACAACTGAAAAAAAATTAAATCCTATTTTAAAAAATTAAATCTACCTAGAAACAACATAATAAACAATGAAACTTTATGTACCTATTATCATTCTGAAAATAGTGAAAGCTCATAAATTAATGTGGTATTTTTTTTGTTTTGCAGTACTGGGGCTTGAACTCAGGGCCTATACCTTGAGCCACTCCACCAGCCCTGTTTTTTTGATGGAGTTTTTTGAGATAGAGTCTCTTGAACTATTTGCCCTGGCTGGCCTTAAAAGACGATTCTCCTGATCTCTTCCTCTTGAGTAGCTAGGATTATAGGCTAGAGCCACTGGCACCAGCAATATATTTTTTAATAAATCACTTTCAAATTATGGGACAGTCATATTAAAATTTTATTTTAATTTTTGGCTAACATGTGTTAGTGACTATTTTCAAGAGTGTCTGGTGAATTGAATTCCTTTTCCATCGGAAGAGTTGTCTATTTTTAAAAAGATATTTCTGGCATTAAATTACACAAGACTAAAAACTATTTTAAAAATTCACATTAAACATTTTAAGGTATATGCCCTTTAGTAATTACTAAATATCTATCAAATCAGGAAGTTAAAGAAAATTCTGATTTGATCTCTGAGGTTTACTATTACTGATAAATGAGATCATTGGAAAAGAATAATTTCCTTTTTAAACAGCTGAAAGTATAAAAGAGGAAAGTGAGGGGTAATGCCAAAACAGAGGCTGTGACTTGAGAACTTCACACAGACTTAAATTAACTTAAGTAGTAGATTGGGGTGTTTGCCTGGCCCTTCCCAGTATCTCCAAAGTAGTAACAGGGCTCCTCACTTGAAAAACATCAATAACCTAAAAGCAAAACTACCATCTAAAAATTCACACAAAGAAAAGGAAGAAAAAGAAAATTATTTTTCAATGTCAAAAACAAAAATCTTAAGGAGTCAGGCTTAAAAGCATGGACCAGGATCGTCCCACATCAGTTTTATCATAAGTAAGCCCACTTACACAATTACAATACCCATCTCACAGGACTGTAGAGACAATCAAATGAAACAATGCTGTTAAGTATTAACATATTACCTCAATCATAACCTCTACACATAATTTAAAAGGTTAACAATGAGAAAAGTGTTCAATGCCCTTCTCACAACATCTCTGTCCTACCCCTACTATGAGAGAAAAGAGCATAAAAATAAAAACACTTTATTTTTCACTTACGGACGTTAAATAAATTTTTGAGATCACTAAAAATAAGTCTCGAGTTAAAAACCATACCTGTCAGAGTGGCTCAAGTGGTAGGGCACCTGCTTAGCAAGCATGAAGCCTTGAGTTCAAACCCCAATACCACCAAAAAAATTAAAATTAAAATTAAAAACAACATCAACAAACACCCTACAGTTTTTAATAGACTGCCAATACTGTGTATGTAGTCAAACCCGAAAAAGAGGGAAATAAAAAAAAAATCCCTCACACGTGTTTAAGTTTAGGGCTATTAGTATGAATAAACACCATCACCCATTAAATGAAGTAATAAAATTTTGTAAGAAAGAAAGTTATTTAAAACATAGAAATAAAAAGGAAAGCAGTTTACCTTTGTACAATAAAGCATCCAAAGTTCAAAGAGTCTCTCTCTGGATGCCATTCTGCCTTTCACTCTGGACTTTAATTTTTCCTCAAAAAATTATGTTCAAGACCACAGCATGTTCATTTTATTTCCAAGTTTCTCAGCCGTTTACAGTAAAGTTCAAAGCAGTAGGATAAACAAAAATAAATGAAACAAATGGTCTGTCTCTGGTCAAGGCAATTTCAGCAATTACTCCAACATATTTATCTTCATCAGTGGTCGCTAGGCAAATAAATCTGTGGAAAAGAAAAAGATCCAAGGTTTGTTCAAAGAAGAGGTCATGTCAAAAGTATTTATGTTTGGAGCCGTGGCTCAAAGTGGTAAAGCGCCCGCCTAGTAAGCGCAAAGTCCTGAGTTCAAATCCCAGTTCCACCGGAAAGAAAAGTAAAAATATCTAGATTTGTCAAAAGCTAGACTTGCTGCAATCAAGAGGATAAACTTTTTTTTTCACCTTTTAGATTTCATAGAAACATATTCTCAGGAAAACATCGGGACCAGCAAACGATGTCACATCACTATAAAGTCCTAGAATCCTCTAGGGCATATTCACAACCAAAAATGCGTTCAGTAAGAATAAAGAGCAAGACTCCCTTCCCACTCAGGCACTTTTCATAAACACAACAAGGAACATCACTGCAAATCCTTAGTTTTCTAGCCTGTTACTTAGAAGTTGGGAATGTTTGCTGCGTTGCAGGGCAGGGCGTGGGGGAGGGCGGGAGGAATTCCTGGTTTGTTTGTTTTAACAATCCTCAGAAAGTAAACGGCAACCTGCCCACCTGGCCTCTCTACCTGGCCTTCTCCATCCAGGAAGAAGAAAGCAGCACGCACACGCCAGCAAGGAAAACGACCTGCGGAAGCCTGCAAGTGCTTCGGGATCTTTAAATTTCCTTCCCGCTTCCCACACCACCAAAGCGGAGCCAAAGTTCAGGCGTGCCAGCTGACAGCAAACGCTTCGGAGAGGGGCTAGGACCCTGGACGGCCCCCGGCCGGCAGCCCGACTCGTCGGGAACAACCTCGCCCCCGCGCAGCCGCCCCGCGCCCGCCGCCCGGGCCCCCACCCACTCCACGCCACGCGGCTCCCTCCGCCCAACCACCAGCTTCCCCTCACCGCGCTCACACAGGGGCCCGCCGCCGCCACCACCCGGCCGGCTAACTTACTGCCCTCGCCCCTTCCCAAGGCAAAGCCCCGTGTCACCCCGCAGCCTGCGGGCAGGAGACGGAGGCGGGGCAGCGACGGCTCGGGGCGGGGCGCGAGGGCTGGAAGAGCCAGAGGCGGGGCGGCCCCTCCGCTAATCATTCCTGCCGCTCAAGATTTACCCAGCCCTCGGGCGGCCGTTCTTCAGTGGTCCGGCACGCCGGGTAGGGGCGGGGCTACATGAATCCCGCCCCCACACATCTGCGCAGCCGCAGTCGGCAGGATTCCTGTAGCCCTTTGCACGGCTGGCGCCAGCCGGGACTCCCAGGTCAGTGTTCTCTCAGCGGGACGTGAGGACTGACGTGCTGACGTTCGCACCGCACCCCGCCCCGCCCCTAATAGATGGAGCAGATGGAACTTTCAACTGCCGGCGTCATTTCCGCGAATCAGCTAAGGGCGGGGACTCCTACAGTGACAACGAGGGGGGAATTTCGTTTTGAGTTCTTTGTGGAAGTGGGATTAGTCCTGGGAGTTTATAATAACGTAAAAAGACAACACTCATACCCCCAAGAAAAAAATCCTTTTGCTTAACTGTGTGCTTCGCACATTCACTGTCGCTCACCAAGTCCAAGGAGTTCATTTTACCACTAATAAAGTCCTCCAGTCGGTTTTGCATTTTCACTAAAAGAAGACAATCAGCTGTGTTTACTAGTTATACACAACTTTCAGAGGGGTTTTGTTAAGTGGGGAAACATAAGATTGACCCTTTTAAGTCTAAATATGTTTAAAAGTTTTGTGAACAATTTCAAGCATTTCCAAAGTGAACTAGAAGTAGCTCCGTAGGACTCGTGCTTAGCTTACATGAAGCCCAGAGTTCGATCCACACACACATGCAAAAGTCAGTTAGCAAAATGGAGCCCCATATACGATCATCCAGCTTCAAAAATGATCACTTAATGCCCCATTTTGTTTCAGTTACACAACTGCAAACATTCCTTGTAAACAATTAGAGAGTAAATGTTGTAGGCTTTGCAGACCACACTCCTTGCGGCTTGCTTACCGAAAATCAAAATAAATTTTGTGAGACGTGAAACTTAGACAAAATTTAAGTTTGAGTGTTTGAAAGTTTTATTGGAATATCATAATACGGCCATGCCCATCCCTTTACTATTTTCAGAGTAGTTGCTTACAAATTACACTTTTAGTTTTATATACGAATTTTTTTTTTTTTTTTTTTTTTTGGCGATAGTGGGGCTTGAACTCAGGGCCTCATGCTTACTAAGCAGGCATTCTACCACTTGGGCCACACTTCCAGCCCTTTTTGTCTTCTTTTCCCAGATACAGTCTTTTTGCCCAGGCTATTATCAAACCACTATCCTCCTGATCATTCCCTAAGCCTTCTTCATGAAATAGTAACCTCACTTCCTCCTTTCTCTTTTTCTTCTGTACTACTTATCAGCTGATATATAATTGTCAGTTGTGTGTTCCTTCATAGTAAGCATCATGAAAACAGGGAGTTTGTTCTCTGCTATATTTTTTGGTCCTTAAACAATGTCTTACAGTAGGAGCTCAATAAATATTCTCAAACAATCGAATGCAAGAAATTACCTGTTTCACTCTGTTTCTGCATCACTCCATCTCCGTTTTTCCTATAAATTAATTTACAAGATGTTGCTCTCATAAAACTATTTCTATAAACTTATTTTGATTTGTAAATAAAGGCAATAATTAATAAATATTACTTTATTACCTTTAAATAAAGGTGCATAATTGCTTCTCAAACTTTTTCAGAACTGAGGCCTGACCTCAGGGCCTCAAGCTTGTGCAAGCAATGCCCCAGCCTGCTTTTCAAACTTTTAAGTGCATACTTATCACCTGGGATCTTGTTTCAGTTCTGGCTGTGACTCAGTAGGGTTCCAATTCAGTGGATCAGGGGTCTACTAAGCAACCCGTGATGCTAATGCTACTGATTCACAGTCCACACTTTGAGTATTAAAGTTCCTACAGTTAATATAAGATGCATTTAGTTCTGTTTTGGAGGTGGTATTGATAGATTTGTATGGATTTGTCCACCTATTCTCATTTTCTTTCACTTGTAACTAGTGACAGATATTGAAGAGATATACATAGTATGTGCCTGTGACACAAGACCAAACAAAACACTGCATGTAGGCATTGAATCCCCATTGCAGGTTCAGCTAGAAAGAGAGATACCTCATCTGGGGTGTCACATGGAAGTCCCTACTGAGACTTAAAGACAGTATTTTTCTTTGGTATCTACATCATTGGGGCAGGCCTTAGCTTTGCTGCCAGATAAGAGGGCTCCAGAGGACTGATTTACCATACATAGGTAAACTCATGAAGGACTAATACATTTAACCTGTGTGCCTGGTCACTCCTTTTTGTCCCACAGGAGATCTCAACCTGTACACTGATGAAAAGAAAATAAGGAAAATTTTTCTTGGTGTCTCTAGGGAGTCTGTTCGTGTTTGAGACAGTCTCAATACGCAGGCCAGGCTAGCTGTGAAGTCTTTTTAATTTGTTTTTGTGGTACTGAGATTGAACTCAGGGCCTCACACTTGCCAGGAAAGCGCTCTACCACTTGAGCCGCACCCCAGTCCTAAATGAGCTTTTTGTATTCCATTACATTAGAGAACCTTTTGTTCTGTATTGCACATGGAATGTATCTTTTGGTAGCACTGAGGTTTGAATGCAGGGCCTTGGGCTTGCTAGGCAGGTGCTCTTACAATTGAGCCAGTATGTTAGCCTAGCCCTGAAGTCTTTAATTTTTTTTTCATTGTTGTGTTGGGTGCAGGTACATTGTGCAATTTACAAAAGTTCTTAGAATGTATCAAATATATCATACTTGAATTCACCCCCCTCCACTGCTCTCCTTTATCTCCTCCTCTCCCATTCCTGGAATGGTTTCAACAGGTATCATTTTTACATTTACTTACATGTGCACACATTTTTTGCACTGTATTCACCCTCTTACCCCCTTTCCCCACCACCTGCTCTTCCCACTAGTACCAGCCCAGCCCCTGGGCGGGACCTGTCCCGCCCTCCTGTTCTCCGATTTTGTAGAAGAGAAAAAGGAAAAAAAAAAAAAAAGAGGACATTTTTGCTTGTTTGAGATAAAGGTAGCTGCACGGGGAGTTTTCTTGTGATATTTCCATATTTGTATGTATTATAATCCCAACTGATTCATCTCCTCTAATTTTCTTCATTCTACCTTAGTCCCTTTCTTAAAGTGGTTTCAGCAGGTTTAAGAATTCTATATTCATTCTTGGATAAGTGTATCAACCGTATTCAACTTTTAGTTTCGTTCTTTTACCCTACCCCTCTTGTGACCTCCCCTTAAGTGTGATCAGTGTTTCACAATATTACTGCATTTGTATTAGGTCTATATTCCACATGTGAGAGAGAACATGCAGCTATGGCCTTCTGAGCCTAACTTCACTTAAAATGATATCCTTCAGTTCCATCCATTTACCTGTGATGCAATAAACATTGGCATACAGGTGCCTTTGTTGTAACCTGACTTACATTCCTTCAGGTATACCTCTAGGAGTGGTATTGCTGGATCATGTGACAGTTTTACTTTTAATTTTTTGAGGAGCCTCCATACTGTTTTCCATAGTGGTTATACTAGTTTACATTCAGACCAGCAGTATATGCAACTTGCATATACTGCATCCTTGCAACATGTTTTGTGTTCCTGATGGCAGACAGGAGTGAGGTGGAATTTTAATGTGGTTTTGATTTGCATTTCCCTTATGGCCAGGAATGATGAGCACTTTTTCATGTGTTTTTTACCCATTTGGACTTCTTCCTTTGAAAAGGCTCTGTTCAGTTCATTTGCCCATTTCTTCATTGGGTCATTGATTTTTGGGAGGGAATTTTTTGAGCTCCCTGTATATTCTCATTATTAGTCCCTTGTCTAATGTATAGCTGGCAAAGATTTTCTCCCATTCTGTGGGCAGTTTCTTCAATTTAGAAACCATTTCTTTTGTTGTGCAGAAGCTTTTTAATTTTTTTATAATCTCGTTTCTCAATCCTTTCCCTTAGTTGCTGAGCCATTTAGTTCTACTGAGGAAGTCAATGCCTATGCTTGTTGCTTCCAGCATATTCCCTGTTCTTTACTGCACTAGCTTTAAGGTTTCAGGTCTTATATTAAGGTCCTTAATCCACTTTGAATTGATACTTGTACAGGGTGAAAAACATGGATCTAGTTCCAGCTTTCTGCACATACCCGTGAATTCCCGTTCTTCCTGCTTCAGACTCTTGAGTGCTGGGATTACAGATGTGCCCCACCACTCCCAGCCCCAGCCCCTTCTTGAGTCTGATAAATGTTACTGCATTTAGATAGCACCTATGTATCAACAAAAAGCTGACAGTCTTCCTTTGCAAAGGCTTTTGATAATTTCCAGGAGTAAGCTTTGGTTTCAAAAGTGGGCCCTTCAGTAACACTTACTCTTTACCAGTGAAGCAACAGCTACCTTTTTTCTTAATAAACCTCAAGATAAACACATTTACTACCCTGAAGGCACATTTTCTTAATAAGACCCTGACCTAGCAGCTTCTAGAATAGTCTGGACTTTTATATTAAAAAGCATATTTCTGACCTGATTTTCATGGGGGAAAAAAAAGCCCCAAAACCTCCACGTTAACTTAAAAGGTTCCACGTGAGTCTTTTGGATGTTCCTGTGATCAAATAGCCTCTCAGCTCACGGCAGGGTTAGGCAGTTCGGTTCACCTCACCATGTTTCAACTACATCAACAGATATAAGTTAGAGTAACACTAAATTAATTAACAATGGAAAATACATCTGCCATGCAATTGGACTGTTCATATCATCTGCTCGTATCTTCTCCCCTGAAATAGTCCAGTTATAGTTGAGGTTCTGATAAAGCAGTTTCTCACTGTTCATTGTGAGCTTCCAGCAAATTGTTAAGTACAGTTCATGCCTTCCTACCTTGGTTCTGGTTCCTGGGAGGAGGTTTCTGCTCTAGTAATTGTGATTCCTTTTCTCTCTCGCTCTCTCTCCCTCTCCCTGTTTCTCCCTCCCTATTCCCCCTTCCCCCTTCTCTCTGTTGGTGGCAACAGTTTGCCCATGTTCTCATTTCTCTGTTGGATTTAAGAATGTTGATTTTTTTTTCAGTTTGTTCAACTTTTTATTTGTTGTTAGGTTAAAGTCTTCCAAGTTCCTGGATCCTGGAAGTGCTGTCTATTCCTTTTGTAGCAGGTATCATGCTGTTGTTCAAGCTACAGTATCAGTCATGCTCATCCAAACACCCTGAGGATAATTACACTGATTGGAATGTGAGTGTTACCAAAGCTACTCAGTCCACCTGCTTTCAAATTCTTTTATTAAAGTAAGTTACCCATGTATTCTCTTTTAAAATCTCGTATCTAAAAAACCTGGAAGTTACTGTAGAGCTCATGTAACTCAATACTTCCATTTTAAATATTTTTAAAAAAATCAAAGTCTGACTAAATCTAACTAAGCCTCCAGACTAGCACTGTCCAATAAAGCTTTCTACAATGATAGAAATTTTCCACATCTATGCTGTTCAATACAGTAGGCACTACTGAATGATTGAAATGTGGCTTGTGCAAATAAAAAAGTATTTTTAGTTTTTATTTATTTTAATAGCTACATGGCAAAAGGCTACTGTGTTAGACAATGAAACTCCAGAAATAATTTGCATAATAAGAAACACAGGGGAAAGAAAGATAAGTTAAATGACAACTTATTAAAAACAGATTGAGGTTCAGAGGAGTTGGCTTGTCCTATAGCATACTATTTACTATTTGTGGTTGACAGAACTGGAACCCAGAACTCTATATTCCTAGACTTTCAAAAACTATACTCTGGTGTTTTTTTAGAACCTATAAAATGATGAGTTTAGAGCAGGACTTCTCAAATTCAACATTGCTGACATTGTGGTCTAGATAAACCTTTGTTGCAGGCCCTGTACTGTGCATTAGTGAATGGTTGGCAGCATTCCTAGCCTCTGCCCAGTAAGTGTCAAAGCCAAAAATGTCTCCACACAGGGCCAAATGGTCCCTGAAGACAGGAGTTGCAAATTGTCTCCAATTAAGAACCTCTGGTTTAGAATCTCTGCTACCAGGATATTGCAATCATACATGAAGTTCTTTAGGACCCCCCTTAGATCCAATTTACTTGGTGGTACAATGAGAACATCAAGAATGTGATCTACTTCTAGAAGTTCAAATTAATGAACACAAGACTGCTTATCAGTACAATGGGGACCTAAAATTAAGCATGTGTAATAACCATTTGTGGAACACCTACTATGTACATAGTACTGTGTTTTATACCTTTCATATCTAATTCTCAACACCAGAAGGCACATGAAATTCTCCTTATTTTACAGATTTGAAAACTATGGTTCAGAACATTTAAGTAACTGACAAGTCACAGAGCTAACTAGTAAAAGATAGAAGCAAAATCATACCAGCTAGTCATATTTAACACCATGTACTTTGTTCTCCAAAACTCACTCTAACAACCTCCTTAGCACTCAGGACTGAGAGACAGACATGAAGCGTAAGAAAAAGAAAGAAAGAAAAATATATTCTTTATTTTTTTGTTTTATGGTGGTACTAGGAATTGAACTAAGGGCCTCATGCTTGCAAAGCAGGCTATCACTTGAGTCATTCTATCAGCCCCCAAATCACAGAATTCTTAAAAGAGGAAAGGGTTTGTGTAATTGGGAGTACTGCAGAGAAATATCACCAAATAACCACTATGGTAAAGGAAAGTTTCTACTGGAGAATGTACCTGAACTAGGCTTTGAAGGAATGTTAGAATTCTGGTATCCAGAAAAGAGAATTCTTAAAAAAAAAAAAAAAAAAAGCTTGTCTCCTAAGGAAATACTCCTCCTCATTTTGAGGAGACATGACTTACCTGATCAGTCTACAAGGGGTACAAGCAGCCAAGAGATGAGGTCGGAGGATATAGGTTGCAACAGTGAGTCCCTAAATGCCAGCTCAATGATTAAGATTTCATTTTGTGTAAAACTAAGATTTTTAAGCAAGATGTAACAAGATTAAGATTCTATTTGTTGTTCTAGGCCTTGCAGTATCTTACCCAAGGCAACATGTATACATACATACACACACATGCTATATTTCTCATCCATACTCTCAGAGAATACAATAATTAAATTGAGATTAAAACATGAAAGGAAACCACTTTACTTTCATCTATAATGAACTTCCCATGGTGGCTGGGAAGTCTAAGTTAAGACTTCCACATTCCACAGTGGAGAAAAATTCTTCAGTCAAGAAGCAAAAGGAAATTATTGTTTAAAAATGAGCATTTTCGGGCTGGCTGAGTGGCTCAAGTGGTAGAATGCTGCCTAAAAATGAGCATTTTCTCTTCTTAAATTCTTCTGTCCTTTTACAAAGCTGTGAAGAAAAGAAAAAATTTGAGATTAGGAGACATTTCTTATCCTGTGAAAGCAGCTCTCTTGAGGTCAGTTGCTTTTGAAGTGGCTGAGAGCTCTTCACTTGTTATGTATCAAGGAATGTTTCTTACAACAACATACTAAGCCGGCCTTTCTCACAGATTTATCACACATGGTTATGATCAAGTGTAGTAAAAAAAAGTTCCCATGGACAAGTTGTATAGCTCAGTTGATGTGGTGCTCTTAGTCAGTTTCTCCTTATCATTACCTGTACTCACACTCTGCATCCTGAGCATTCTTGGTTTTTCCTTTACCGCGGGTTCCTTGGAACCATAAACTAGAGGCTACCAAAGGTCGACTTAAGTATTTTAAAAAACTATCTTTGTGTAATCTCTATTGTATCATCTCTACCATCACACATCTAAATTAGTTTTCCCTTACATTTTCCATAGTAAAAGTCAAAGAATGCATGCTATTTCTTTCTTTTTCATTTTTCATTTTTTTGTTTCCAGTAATGGGGTTTGAACTCAGGTCCTCATGCTTGCTAGGCTGGCGCTGTACCATCTGAGCCAGTTGCTTTTTGGGTTGGGTACTTTTGAGATAGAGTGTCACAAACTATTTGCCTAGGCTGGCTAACTGGTTAAGTATTTCTTAATGTTAATCTATTAGCATTCCCAGGAACTGTATCTGATACTGTTTCAGTTTTTTAGATAATTGCTTTGACATCTATTGATTTGACTTATTAGCACCTTTTATCTTTTCTGATTGAGTAATATGGTAGATTAATAATTAATATTAGTTTATTTGAATTAAAATTATATGAGATCTAAAGTTTCAGGGGTAAATCACTATAACTGATAAGATTTTACTTTTTCATATATCAAAATTTTAATGGTAACTAAGTAAAATTTTAAAGATAAAAACAGATCAAAAGATTCATTAGTTTGTACTTAAATTGACAGTTTGCCACACAGTAAACATTCTATTCAATAATGATTAAAGTAGCAAATGCTTCACAATTATTTTTTAAAATTCCCGAAATAAGTTACATATTTTGCTTTTCCTACTTTAGTACAAATGGATTTAGTGCAGGGAGGAAGATATTTGTTTATTGAGCATTCCATCCCCATATTTATTTCCTGCCAAAAGAAACGTTAGTTTTCAATCACATGATTCATCACCATGAAAAAGATTAGTAGGCCAAGAAGATTATGGTTTCTAGCTGTAAATAAGCAGATGGAAAATAGTGCTTTAAAGAACTATGAATGATACAGAGGAGGATGATATAAGAGAGTTAGATGCTCATCTGTTATAATAGGCCATTATGTCAAAAAGTCACAATTCCACTGTATTTTGTTATAAATTTTAAATACTATTTAACTTTTTAAATAATGTGTGTTAAAAATGTTTTTTCAAACCCCAAACTCTTAAGTTGATACAAGAAAGAGTAGGAAATACTCCGGAGTTAGTAGGTATAGGTAAGAACTTTCTCAATGAAACCCCAGCAGCACAGCAACTAAGAGATAGCATAGATAAATGGGACCTCATAAAACTAAAAAGCTTCTGTTCATCAAAAGAAATGGTCTCTAAACTGAAGAGAACACCCACAGAGTGGGAGAAAATATTTGCCAACTATACATCAGACAAAGGACTGATAACCAGAATATACAGGGAACTTAAAAAACTAAATTCTCCCAAAACTAATGAACCAATAAAGAAATGGGCAGGTGAACTAAACAGAACTTTCTCAAAAGAAGAAATTCAAATGGCCAGAAAACACATGAAAAAATGCTCACCATCTCTAGCAATAAAGGAAATGCAAATTAAAACCACACTAAGATTCCACCTCACCCCTGTTAGAATAGCCATCATCAGCAACACCACCAACAACAGGTGTTGGCGAGGATGCGGGGAAAAAGGAACCCTCTTACACTGTTGGTGGGAATGTAGACTAGTACAACCACTCTGGAAAAAAATTTGGAGGCTACTTAAAAAGCTGGACATCGATCTACCATTTGATCCAGCAATACCACTCTTGGGGATATACCCAAAAGACTGTTACTCCAGAGGCACCTGCACATCCATGTTTATTGCGGCACTATTCACAATAGCCAAGTTATGGAGACAGCCAAGATGCCCCAGCACTGATGAATGGATTAAGAAAATGTGGTATCTATACACAATGGAATTTTATGCAGCCATGAAGAAGAACGAAATGTTATCATTCGCTGGTAAATGGATGGAATTGGAGAACATCATTCTGAGTGAGGTTAGCCTGGCTCAAAAGACCAAAAATCGTATGTTCTCCCTCATATGTGGACATTAGATCAAGGGCAAACACAACAAGGGGATTGGACTATGAGCACATGATAAAAGCGAGAGCACACAAGGGAGGGGTGAGGATAGGTAAGACACCTAAAAAACTAGCTAGCATTTGTTGCCCTTAATGCAGAGAAACTAAAGCAGATACCTTAAAGCAACTGAGGCCAATAGGAAAAGGAGACCAGGAACTAGAGAAAAGGTTAGATTAAAAAGAATTAACCTAGAAGGTAACACCCACGCACAGGAAATCAATGTGAGTCAATGCCCTGTATAGCTATCCTTATCTCAACCAGCAAAACCCCTTGTTCCTTCCTATTATTGCTTATACTCTCTCTACAACAAAATTAGAGATAAGGGCAAAATAGTTTCTGCTGGGTATTGAGGGGGGGAGCGGGAGGGGGTGGAGTGGGTGGTAAGGGAGGGGGTGGGGGCAGGGGGGAGAAATAAACCAAGCCTTGTATGCACATATGAATAATAAAAGAAAAATGAAAAAAAAAAAAAAAAAAAAAGCTGGACATCGATCTACCATTTGATCCAGCAATACCACTCTTGGGGATATACCCAAAAGACTGTGACACAGGTTACTCCAGAGGCACCTGCACATCCATGTTTATTGCGGCACTATTCACAATAGCCAAGTTATGGAAACAGCCAAGATGCCCCACCACTGACGAATGGATTAAGAAAATGTGGTATCTATACACAATGGAATTCTATGCAGCCATGAAGAAGAACGAAATGTTATCATTCTCAGGTAAATGGATGGAATTGGAGAACATCATTCTGAGTGAGGTTAGCCTGGCCCAAAAGACCAAAAATCATATGTTCTCCCTCATATGCGGACATTAGATCAAGGGCAAACACAACAAGGGGATTGGACTATGAGCACATGATAAAAGCGAGAGCACACAAGGGAGGGGTGAGGATAGGTAAGACACCTAAAAAACTAGCTAGCATTTGTTGCCCTTAACGCAGAGAAACTAAAGCAGATACCTTAAAGCAACTGAAGCCAATAGGAAAAGGGGAACAGGTACTAGAGAAAAGGTTAGATCAAAAAGAATTAACCTAGAAGGTAACACCCACGCACAGGAAATCAATGTGAGTCAATGCCCTGTATAGCTATCCTTATCTCAACCAGCAAAAACCCTTGTTCCTTCCTATTATTGCTTATACTCTCTCTACAACAAAATTAGAAGTAAGGGCAAAATAGTTTCTGTTGGGTATTGAGGTAGGGGGGAGAGGGAGGGGGCGGAGTGGGTGGTAAGGGAGGGGGTGGGGGCAGGGGGGAGAAATGAACCAAGCCTTGTATGCACATATGAATAATAAAAGAAAAATGAAAAAAAAATGTTTTTTCAAAATGAAACAATGAGACAAAAAAAAGTAAATCTGAAAACTAAAAAAAAAAAAAAGAACTATGAATGAAACAAAAGCTTGTTTCAGCATAAATTTGGAGGGAGGATAGAAAATTAAAGAGAAACTTTTTTTCTCTCAAGTTATTTTTTATAATTCTGAATGAAAAATCAAACAGCCTCTGTAACTGCTATACCCTAAGTCAAATAATTCTGAAGAACAGAAATGTCACTGCAAAAATCTAGTTTCCTAATTATGTCTTCTTATTGTTTGCAGTTACCTGATTTATCCCATTAAAAAGTTTTCTAATATTGCAGTGAATATTGAAAGATAATTATATTAAAAAAAGAACTACTGGGAGAACTTAAAAAACTCAGAACTATGGGGGTTAGGGAAGAATGAAGAGTTACTGTTTAATGGTACAGATTTCAGGTTGGGATGGTGAAAACATTCTGAAAATGGATAGTGGTGATGGTTGTAGAACAATGCAAATGTACTGAATACCAATGAACTGCTCACTTAAAATGAGTTAAATGTCAAATTTTATGTTCTGCATAATTTACTATGGAAGGAAGGGAGGGGAGGGAGGAAGAGAGGGAAGAAGAGGGAGGTGAGGAGAGGAGAAAGGGAGAGGAAGAAAGAGAGAAAGAGAGTGAGAAACCAGTTGTTTCACTTGACTAGGGTTATGGTTAAAAAGACCAAAGTAGATGTAATAATTACTAAAAACAGAGGTTATGGGATGGATTGATGAGTGATCATTAACTGACCAGCTGAGTTGGCACAATGGAAATAGCAACTTCCTTTCCCAATTAGATTCAAGATCCATCCCTAGCTTTAAAGTGGTATCTTGGTCATCACCAACCTTGTCAACTTCCTAGGCTGTGATCCTAGGATTCCTATTATTGTTCTGTTTTCCAGTCCTGTTCCTAATTACCTATAAGTTAAGGAAGCATTTAAGCTAATATAACAGAGATGCCAAAACCACAGTGGATAGTAAGAGAAATCTATTTCTTCCCTTTTAACAATTTAAGGGTAGATAAGCAATTCAGGTAGTAGAACAACTCCAATCCACAATGAGATTCAGGGACTTCACTTCTTCCCTTCTCATTCCTCTTCCATCCCCTAGGATATTGTCAACTAGTTCACAGGAAAGAAGAGTAGAAATGAAGAGCTATTTCCTTTTAAGCAAATAATATAGAAGTTGCCTATCATTTCTCCTCACATTCATGGTTAAGACCTTAGTCAATGACAATTGGCAGCTGGAAAGTATACTAGAAAATATGATTTCTCACTAGAATTAATGTGCCTATCTAAGACTATGAAAAAAATGGATCAGGGAGAGGGGTATAATTTATAATCTGCCACACTATCCTACTCTCACCATCATGAAGAAGACTGAATTTGGTTTGCTCAATTCTCTTTATAATATAATGCCACTATCTTCAAAGACTAAAACCTATGAGGTTGCATCTATCACAACATTCTTCTAAAGGTTCCTAGTCTTCTTATTCTAGGTACTACTAGAATTATACTCCTGTTTAATAAGCTATCTCAAAACTTAGTAATACAAAATAACCATTTTATTGTGCTCACAGATTCTGTGGACTGGAAATTTGGGCAAGAATTTGACTTGTCTTTGCTCTGCAAAGTATGGAGCCTGAGCTGGAAAAATCAGAAACAGCAGGTGACTCAGTGGCTGAAGGCTGAAATAATCTGGAGATACCTTCATTTACATGTCTGGTAGTTAATGCTAGCTGTTGGCTGGTACTTCAGCTAAATTGTTTCTTTGTTGTTCTTCATCTTTTGGCTGTACTGGGGTTTGAATTTGGCCTCATGCTTGCCAGTCAAGCACTCTACCACTTGAGCCACTCTGCAAGCTCCTACAGCTGAATTGTTAACATCAAACACCTACCTGTTGCCTTTGCAAGTGGTCTTAACATGTGTGCTAGTTTTCCTCAAGCTTGGTTGCTGGGTTCCAAGGTCAAAAATTCTAAAAGTAAGGTGGAAGTACATGGTCTTTTCAGAATATAACCTGCAAGTCACACAGTATAGGTTCCACCATATACTGTGGAATATCAGTTAGGAACTGCACTTGGCTGCTAGTAACATAGAAGGCTTAATGGTAATGGCTTAAAATGACAGAAGTTTCCTTTCTCCTAGGTAACTTTTAAGTCCAGAGACAGATGTTGGTTTGGCATTTGTTCATTGGTTTCTGGATGTCAAGGATCCAATTCTATTGAACATTCTCTTATGGTCTCAGACAGGCTGCTTGAACTCTCAGATAAAATCTGAATTCCTGGCCAAAAAAAAAAAAAAAAAAAGGAAAAGAAAGAAAAGTAACTTGCTTCCTGGTGAGGAACCTTTAAAGACATTGTGTAGAAAGCTAATGATTTCAATTTACATCCATTGCTCACTCTTACTTGAAATGATGACTGAGAAATGTAGGGTTTTTGTTGGTTAATTGGACAACATACAATCTTTTACTAAGGAAAAAGTGGAAAATGGATATTAGATAAGTGCAATCTTTCCTGCAGTATTTTTTTTATTGTTTTTGTTTTGTTTAGCTTAACTCTGCTTTGTTTTGATTTACTTTGTCTTGTTTTGTGGTATTAGGATTGAATCCGAAGATTCAACCCAGAGCCAAGCTCATGCTAGGCAAAAGTGCTCAACCACTGAGCTATACCCTTAATCAAATCACTTATTTATATAAATGATTTGCAACTGCAAACCTTCTGCCTGAGGTTATAGCCATACTTAAGTGTGTACCACCACTCCTGGCATGCACTAAGTATTTTAAAACAAGTTACAGTCCTGGTTTGTATAGAGGTGAATAAAAATTTTTTTTAAAGTTACAAAACATTATTACCAAAATTGTGAGCAAAGTATTTATTCATTCATTCATTCAAAAACACAGTAGAGTGCCTACTGTGGCTGGTACCCCACTCTGCAGCCCCTTGTCCTGCTTCTGTTACAGTGTCCCAGACACCAGTCAGCTTTTCCCCATTTCTCTGAGGATCTACCACATGGTGCCTGCCACTAAGATTCCCTCCTCATCTCCACACTGAATCTACCTGTAAGTCAGAGGACATCTCAAATGGGGTCTTTTGACAAAGCATTTCTTCATCTTAGCCTATCAGTTGGGTGTCTCTTCCTCTTGCTTGGAAATTCTCAGGACTATATACCAAGATGGGAGTCATGGGTGCCGGATGGCCATTTGTCTATTTTGAGGGTAGGGTACGGTGTTTAGCATTTTCCTGGATGTCAGAGCACCTAATGCTCCATCACAACCAGTAGCTAAGTGTCACACACATATGTCATGGGCCAGGCATTTCATATTAGACATGGGCAAACAAGACTGGTAGAGAGACAAATTTGTCTTAAAGCATGGGGTTTCTTGGCTGATTTTTTGCTTTTCCTATTTTAGTTAGAGACTCACTTTTTACTGAGTGAAAGAAAACACAAGCGTGATGCTAAAGACACATACAGCCATTGCATAGGGATGATAGGGAGTGGTGGGGACTGAGGCATATGGTTGCACAGGACCTCTCTAAAGAGGCTCCTGGCTTTGCATTAGCCATTTCTGCCAAGTGGGAATTTAGGCCTCACATGGATGATAAAAATTCTCAAATAAAGCTAAAATTGAGAATTTTGTACAAGATCATTTGATTCTTCAATACTGGCAACTGATTAAAACATCTTTCAGTATTTGTGCCAGTCCAAACAAACCAAAAACATTAATAAACTGACAAAATAGAAATAATTTATGTACAATTAAATAAATAACTGCCTAGAATTAAATCCAACAAAAATGTGCAGGATCACTCTAGAGAAAATTTTACAACTTTGTAAGATAAAACAGAAGATCTAATTGAGAACGATATGTATCATGCTCATAGGCTGAAATTTTTATTGTAAAAATATCTCTCTCCTAATGTACTCAAAAGTTAAATACTATTCCAATTAAAATACTAATAGGTTTTGTGTGAATGCCTGGAAGTAGAAAAAGTACCTCTCAAATATGTACAAAAATAGAAAACAAGAAGAACCTTCAAGGATAAGAGATAGAAATACACACATAGACCACAACAGCCAAAATGTTCTTCAAAAAGAAGCAATGTTTGAAGGTATATGCTTTAGCCCATATCAAGATTTATTATAAAACTATAATAAAAGTGGGCACCAGTGGCTCACGCCTATAATTCTACCTATCAAGAGGAAGCTGTCAGGAGGATTGGGGTTAGAGGTCAGCCAGGGCAAAAAGTGTGACCCTATCTCAAAACTACCCAACAAACACAAAAAGGGCTGGTGGAGTGGCTCAAGTGGTACAGGGCCTACCTACTAAGCGTCAGACCCTGATTTCAAACCCCAGTACTGTAATTAAAAAAAAAACCTATAGTAATAAATAAAATATGTTTTTATGCAAAATTGGACAGACAGAAACATGGAACAAAATACCATCTGGAGACAGATCTATACCTTAGCCATATAAATCATGACAGAGGTGATACTACAAAGAGGCAAAGAATTGACAGTCACTAAAGTTACTGAGATAACAGACTCACCATATGAAAAATAGAAATTTACTCCACTCATACTATAGAGAGAAATCCACTTGAGCCACAGCCCCAGCTGAGTCACTCTTTGAAAAAAGTGAATTCCATGAAAATTAGTTATGCTTGAAAATTAATGTATGTTTTTATTGATGCACTTGAACAAAGTCATCTATATATACCAGTCATATTACATGTGTATTTAAAGATGATGTGATGCTCAGATGAATCTGAAGTTACTCAACAACCCCTTGGGGATCTTATCAATAGGTAGGAAATTACTGGTATAGCCAACTAGCAGATACAAACAGGAAGAAAGCTAAATCTCAGCTCAAAGTGATGCTGTTATAGTTTAAATACAAAATGTCCCCTGAGGCATGTGTTGAACATTTGATCCCCAGGTGGTGACACTATTTTGGGAGATTCTGGAATCTTTAGGAGGTGGGGACTAGTTGGAAGAGGTAGTTCACCGGGGGTGTGACTTTGAAGGTTGTATCTGGTTCCCAGTCTCTTTCTCACTGTCTTCTTTCCTATTCACCATTAGATGAAGAACCTCCTCCACCTCACATTCCCACCTCAGTGATGTTCTACCCAAGCAACCATGGACTGGTCCCACTGAAACCACGAACTGAGATAAATATTTCCTCATTTAAGTTATTTTTTCAGGTATTTTAGTCACAGCTGTACAAAAGTAAATAATACAGTATACTTTAAACCACATCTACAAATGTTGAATGGCACTCAACTGAACTATTTCCTTGGGAGTATCAATTCATATTCATTCTCTCTCTCTCTCTCTTTTTATCAATTCATATTCATTTTCTCTCTCTCTTTCTCTTTCTCTCTCTCAAGATGGGGGTGTCTTGCTATGTTGCTCAAGCTGGCACAAACTCCCAGGCTCAAGCAGTCTTCTCACCTCAGCTTCCCAAGTGCTGGGACTAAAGGCTAGTACCACCATACCTGGCATCAACTTTTCATGTATAAAATGAGAACAGTAATTGCTCCTCGTAGGATTGTTATAAAGACTGAATTATTATGTAAAAACATAGTATGTAGTAGATACTCAATAACTGTCAGTTCTTTTCCCTCTTGCATTCTGAAAATTATCATAATCAAACAGAAACTTATGAAACTTATATACCAACAACTTAATGATGACACATGGAAAAAAAAACAGGTGAACAATTTGTTTCACCTAATAGCTTTATCATTGGTTTGCATTAGTCTTTATTGACTGATGCTCATGTCACAAGAAGTATTACTAATACCGGTGCTCATGTGAATCATTTTCAGAGATTAAGGGCTCTGTGGAGACAGTACATTTCAGAGAACCCTTAAATTCTGAAGGTACAAGGTATCTTAGATTATGCATCCTCATTCTCTCAGGATACAGATAGAGAAATGGAGAACCAGGGAATGGAAGTGACTCTCTAAACTCAAGTTAGTTGCTGAACTAATTCTCCACTCCTATTGATTTATAGCAATTTCACATAGTTCAAACTACTTATCATACCAGCATCTGTTGCTACATTTTTCTATAATAGTTTACTTCTGATAACAATACTCTTAACTGCAGAGTATAGACAAAATTATAAGAATTAACTGGATCTAAATGAAATTCATAATCACTTTAATCATCTTTTCCTCCTTTGTATTTTTTAAGTGGAATTGGGTGAAGCTCTAGCTTCTGTGTTTACTTCTACAGAGTTAAAACCTATGGAACTGTAAACTTAGTGTAATTAAAAATTAAAATGGCCTCAGTGTTTCTATGGAAATGAAAAGACTTCATGAATAAAGAATTACTATCATGAAACTGATATAGAAGTCTGTTATTCTGGAAGCTACACGTTTTACAGCTACTAGGAGGCAGATGTTTTTGTTTCGCCTTGTTTTCCCTTTATCTTTTGGTTAAAATATTTTTTGTGTGTGATGCTGAGAATCAGACCCAGAGCCTCACACATACCAGGCAAGAGCTCTACCACTGAGCTATCCCCACAGCTCCTAGTTAAATTCTTTTTTTTTTATTCATATGTGCATACAATGTTGGGTCATTTCTCCCCCCCACCCCCTCCCTTATTACCCACCCCACCCCCTCCTTCTCCCCCCACCCCCTCGATACCCAGCAGAAACTATTTTGCCCTTATCTCTAATTTTGTTGAAGAGAGATTGTAAACAATAATAGGAAGGAATAAGGGTTTTTACTAGTTGAGATAAGGATAGCTATACAGGGAGTTGACTCACATTGATTTCCTGTGCATGTGTGTTACCTTCTAGGTTAATTCTTCTTGATCTAACCTTTTCTCTAGTTCCTGGTCCCCTTCTCCTATTGGCCTCAGTTGCTTTCAAGGTATCTGCTTCAGTTTCTCTGCGTTGAGGGCAACAAATGCCATCTAGTTTTTTAGGTGTCTTACCTATCCTCATACCTCCCTTGTGTGCTCTTGCTTTTATCTTGTAATCAAAGTCCAATCCCCTTGTTGTGTTTGCCCTTGATCTAATGTCCGCATATGAGGGAGAACATATGATTTTTGGTCTTTTGGGCCAGGCTAACCTCACTCGGAATGATGTTCTCCAATTCCATCCATTTACCAGCGAATGATAACATTTCATTCTTCTTCATGGCTGCATAGAATTCCATTGTGTATAGATAACACATTTTCTTAATCCATTTGACAGTAGTGGGGCAACTTGGCTGTTCCCATAACTTGGCTATTGTGAATAGTGCCGCAATAAACATGGGTGTGCAGGTGCCTCTGGAGTCACCTGTGTCACAGTCTTTTGGGTATATCCCCAAGAGTGGTATTGCTGGATCATATGGTAGATCAATGTTTAGCTTTTTAAGTAGCCTACAAATTTTTTTCCAGAGTGGTTGTACTAGTTTACATTCCCACCAACAGTGTAAGAGGGTTCCTTTTTCCCCGCATCCTCGCCAACACCTGTTGGTGGTGGTGTTGCTAATGATGGCTATTCTAACAGGGGTGAGGTGGAATCTTAGTGTGGTATTTTTTTTTTTTTCGGTGCTGGGGACCGAACTCAGGGCCTTTCACTTGCCAGGCAAGCACTCTTCCACTGAGCTAAATCCCCAACCCCTCTTAGTGTGGTTTTAATTTGCATTTCCTTTATTGCTAGAGACGGTGAGCATTTTTTCATGTATTTTTTGGCCATTTGAATTTCTTCTCTTGAGAAGGTCTGTTTAGTTCACTTGCCCATTTCTCTATTGGTTCATTAGTTTTGGGAGAATTTAGTTTTTTAAGTTCCCTATATATTCTGGTTATCAGTCCTTTGTCTGATGTGTAGCTGGCAAATATTTTCTCTCACTCTGTGGGTGCTCTCTTCAGTTTAGAGATCATTTCTTTTGTTGAGCAGAAGCTTTTTAGTTTTATGAAGTCCCACTTATCTGTGCTCTTAGTTGATGTGCTGCTGGGGTTTCGTTGAGAAAGTTCTTGCCTATACCTACTAACTCCAGAGTATTTCCTACTCTTTCCTGTATCAACTTTAGAGTTTGTGGTCTGATATTAAGATCCTTGATCCATTTTGAGTTAATATTGGTATAGGGTGATATACATGGATCTAGTTTCTGTTTTTTGCAGACTGCTAACAAGTTTTCCCAGCAGTTTTTGTTGAAGAGGGTATATTTTCTCCATTGTATATTTTTAGCTCCTTTGTCAAAGACAAGTTGGTTATAGTTGTGTGGCTTCATATCTGGGTCCTCTATTCTGTTCCACTGGTCTTCATGTATGCTTTTGTGCCAGTACCATGCTGTTTTTATTGTTACTGCTTTGTAATATAGTTTGAAGTCGGGTATTGTGATACCTCCAGCATTGTTCTTTTGACTGTGTATTGCCTTGGCTATTCATGGCCTCTTGTGTTGCCATATAAATTTAACGGTAGATTTTTCAATGTCTTTAATGAATATCATTGGAATTTTGATGGGAACTGCATTAAACATGTAGATTATTTTTGGGAGTATAGACATTTTTACTATGTTGATTCTTCCAATCCATGAGCATGGGAGATCTCTCCACTTTCTATAGTCTTCCTCAATCTCTTTCTTCAGAAGTTTATAGTTTTCCTTGTAGAGGTCGTTCACATCCTGTGTTAGGTTTACACCTAGGTATTTGATTTTTTTTGAGGCTATTGTAAATGGAATTGTTTTCATATATTCTTTTTCAGTTTGTTCATTATTAGTGTATAGAAATGCTAATGATTTTTCTATGTTGATTTTATATCATGCTACCTTGCTATATAGCTATTGATGGTGTCTAGGAGCTTAAATTCTTCTTGAAGAGCTAAATATACACTATTTTTATAGATACAATTTTGAACTCAAAGCATTTACAAAAGCTTTTCTAATATTAATGAGAACTGAAAAGAGAGGAAAAATCTTAAGACAGTTAACAAATTTACAGATTTTTAAAAGTTATTAAAGCCAGAATGTATATTGCCATTCAACTATATTTTAGATAAAAGCAAAATAAGTGAAATAGCTTAATAGTTTATTTAATCTCAAAATTGAGTAATGTGTAAAAAAGATAAAAATTTGATAATTTAAAGTAGGTGAGATTTATTATTATTATTATTATTATTATTATTATTATATTGGGGGTACACTGTGACATTTACAAAAGTTCTTACAATAAATATATCATAGTTGAATTTACCCATCCATCATTCTCCTTTATCCTCACTTCCCCCATTCCTAAGGTAGGTGATTTTTAAAAAAAACTAGAAAGCAGAGATTTTTCTGAAATAGTTTTATAAACAAGCCTAGAAATCTGATGCCTTCACTTGCAGAGGAAGGTGATACACACACACACACACACACACACACACAGTATATTAAGGGGGATTTAGACTAGGGTTACTTTCTGCCATATCCCCTCTTTGAGATCCCTGATGATACTATACTAAATATAGTTAATTAAGGAATTAAAAAGGTTGCTTTACTTAGCAGCTAATCTGAGGTCCTATTGCCCCTACATTCCCTCACAGGTTCTAAAGTACTATCAAGTAGTATCAGGTACTATCAAATGGATAGTTTGAAGGTGTTCTTAGTCATTCTTCCTGCACGTACTAAGCTAAATGTCAAGGGCCTCAGGGTTAGGTCCTAAGCATTTTTGTCTTTTTTATCAACGTTTGCTTTTCATGCTACCTCTCTATTCCCTAGTTTCAAGTACCATTTATATATTGATAATTCATAGAAATAATTAGCTCTGAGGGCCTACTGAACATTTTTATTTGAAAGTCAAACTAACCAGATGTAAGAGAGCTCATGTTTTTCTTTTCCAATGGATTCTCCCATCAGTGCTCTTCAACTCAGTAAAATTCACTACCATTCATACAACTCAAGGTTTAAACTCTGGAGTCATTCTTCCTTCTTATTCCTTCCCTTATCACTTTTACCTCAATAGTCAATCAATCAGCAAGTTCTGATGTTTCTATCTCCAAAATATATTCTAAGTTTGTCCATTTTTCTTTGCCTGCTTTTTCATTTCAGTTCCAACATAAGCTCTTGCATTACTGAAACGGCCATTTACCACCTAACTGGTCTCCCTATTTCTACTCATGTAACCCTGCAATACACTCTCCTACAACATATAAAATCAAGGTATATTGCTTCATTTAAAAACCTCAATGATTTTTGTTGTGCTATGGCCTATGCTACTTTGGCCTCTATAACCTATCGATACAAAACTGAGCTTTTTGCTTACTGTACTAAGGAAGAACATTACCTTCACAGCTCTTAGAAGTATCCCTAAGAAAAGAGGGCAAAGGCAAGACATTGATAAGGTTTGGGTCTTTCAATGCAGGGATTTGATTGGTACTGGGTAAAGTCCACAAAGTTCATAGGTCAGTTTCCCATAGGGTCTTCCAATTCACAGAAATGGTCCTGCCTTAGTATCTCTATTATGCTCAGCCACTGACTGGGAGCAGCCTGTGAGAAGCAGAGCTTTTGCCCTGCACCACGTTAGATACAGAGCACAGCAGCCATTCACCAGTTAGTTTGTATAACAAGAGCTCTGAGTAACTCATTTTCATAGGTGCAACAGCCCAACCCTTGCAATGAGCTGATTTATGTCTTCTTAATAGGTTCAGGGCATAGGTCCTCAGGTTCCTCAGATGGGGTTGCAAGTGGTAATAATGCTCTCCTTTTTCCACTAGTGAATCAATTTCTCTCGCCCTTAGCTATTAGTATATCAAGTCTTGGTGGTTTACTGGTGATGTGTGACCCAAACCTTAATTCTGAAGGATCTGACCAATCATACTGTTTTCAGGACAATATTGCTGCATGCAATCATTCAGCTACAATGGGATGTGGGAGTACCAAAGGTGCCCAAGATTATCTGGATTCCACATGTAATTTTGCACTTTTCCCTCTTGATGATGAGGCTTCATTATGCTTGCCAGATAGGATCTGCTGGCAGCTGAACACAAGGAATCCAAAGTACACTGAAGCAGCCATATTATAGTATGGAAGAACTTTGTATTTCCTCTGTCAAGAGTATAGGCCAGATGCTGGTGGCTCACACCTGTAGTCCTAGCAACTCAGAAGGCAGAGCTCAGGAGGATCATGGTTTGAAGCCAGCTCGGGCAAATAGTTCACAAGACCCTATCTCAAAAACACCCGTCACAAAAAAAGGGGCTGGTGGAGTGGCTCAAGGTATAGGTCCTGAGTTCTAGCCCCAGTACCATAAAAAAAAAAAAAAAAAGAAAGAAAGAGTATGGTTTCTTTGGGGACCAAGACCTCTACACTACAACTCCCATAGCTGAAAGGATGGGAAGCACAAATTCTCCCAGTCTGGCACTAGGAATGATGTTACATGGGGCCACTCCTACTTCTGCTCCTTGGATCCCAGACACCAGGTTTCTACTTGTTGGGCTTATAGTATCTGACTTAATCATATAGTACATCTTCAAGGATGCTACTGATCCTCTCAATATTGCCCTTGAGTTAACACCGCAGCTCTGCTTTTAAAAAGCCATTCTAGCATTCAATGAACTTATCATCTTAATAACATGGAACAATTTTTTTTGTGTTTTTGAAACAGGGTCTTATTGTGTAGCCCAAGGCTGACCTCAAACTCACAATCCTCCTGCCTCAGCCTCAATGAGTGCTAGAATTACAAGCATGAGCCACCAAACCCAATAGTAGTTTAAGAAACAAACCAGGGCCTAGAGATATAGATCAGTAGTATAGCCTAGCATGTTCAAGGCCCTGGATTTGATTTCCATCACCACAAAAAAAGAAAAAGATCATATCAATTATCTTGCATAAATATTCCTGTCTCTGTAATCATGCTGAATATATTCTTAATTGCTCCCTTTAACAATGGAGACCAACTTCTAGGCAAAACTAGAAGACAGAAAACCAAAAATGTTTAATTATTTTTGTGCATGAAAATACTTTCATATTATCTTTATAAATTCTAAGAAGGTTATGAAGGATTTGGGGCATGGATCTATTGGTAGGATACATACCAAGCAAGCACAAGTCCCTGAGTTCAATCTCCATACCACCAAAATAAATAAATAAATAAGAAGGCTATGTATGTGTGTGTGTATATATATATATATATATATATATATATATAATATATGTGTGTATATATATAATGAAATCCAAAGGTATTTTCTCATCCTGTAAATCAATAATCTATTTTTAAAATGTATATGAATAACAAAACAAAACTGCATAGTGACCAGTATATTGTCTTCTTTCATTTTTGATTAGCATATATTAATTGTACAAAAGGGTTCCATTGTAATATGTCCATGCATGCATATAACATGCTTTGATTATATTCATTCCATTATTCTTTTTATCCAGTCTCATTCCCCTTTTTAAACAATTTCAATGGGTTTCACTATTCTATTTTCCTACATACATATAAAATACTTTGATCATATTCATCTCTTCCTTCATCCTCTCCTTTCACCCTCTCCTTCTCTCTAGTCAACCCCCACTCTAAAAAGTTGCCATTTTATATTCACATCATTATTTTTAGGTTTAGATTCTGCATATGAGAGAAAACATGCAATATTTGTCTTTCTGAATCTCTTATCTCACTTAACATAATAATCTCCAATTTCATCCATTTTCCTACAAATTACATAATTTCATTCTTCTATATGGCTGAGTAATAATAGCTTGGCTATTGTGATCAGTGCTATTATTAACATGGTGTCATTGTAGGCTGATTTATATTCTTTCAGATATATATATATATACACACACACACACACACTCAGGAGTGGTGTAGCAGGACCATACAGTAGTTCTATTTTTTAGTTGAGGAACCTCCATTACTGATTTCTGTAGCAGCTGCATCAATTTTACATTACTACCAATGGTGTATAATCAGGGTTCCTTTTTAACTTCATCATCACCAGCATTTGCTGTTGTTCATTTTCTTGATAATAACCATTCTGACTGGGGTGAGGTGGAATCTCAGTGTCATTCTGATTTGAGCTTCCTTTATTGCTAATGATGATGAACATTTCTTCATATATTGGTCATTTCTACTCTTAAGAACTGTTCAGTTCATTTGCCCATTCACCAACTGAATTATTTGGTTTTTTTGTTGCTTAATTTTTTTTTTTAGCTCTTTACTATATTCTGGAAGTTAATCCTTTGTCCAATGAATAGCTGGCAAAGATTTTATACAATTTTGTAGGTTGTCTCTTTATTCTGGCTTCCTTTGATGTGGAGAAACTTTTTAATTTGATGAAATCCCATTTGTCAATTCTTGCTCTTATTTATTAAGCAACTGAACTACTACTCAGAAAGTCACTGGCTGTGCCATAAGTATTTTCTCTGTGATTTCCTATAATACTTTCAAAGTTTCAGGTCTCACTTTAAGGTCTTTGAGTTTATTTTTGTACAGAGTAAGAGACAAGAATCTACTTTCAATGTTCTACATGTGGATATCCAGTTTTCTCAAACCATTCCTTAAAGGGAAAGTCTCTTCTCCAATGTATGTTTCTGGAACTTTTGTTGAAAATCAGATGGCTATAGCTGTGTGGGTTTATTTCTGGGTCCTTTACTCAATATCACTGGTCTCTGCATCTGTTTTTATGTCAGTGCCATACTGGTTTTGCTACAATAGCATTCTAGTATAATTTGAAGTCAAATATTATGATACTGCCAGTATTACTCTTTTAGCTTAGGATTGTTTTGGCTCTTGGAGGTCTTTTTCACTTCCATATGAATTTTAGGATTTTTCTATTTCTTTGAAGAATGACATTGGAATTTTGATGGGATTGCACTGAACCTGTAAATTGCTTTCAGTAGTTATAGTTATTTTTACAATATTAATATCTTCTAGTGTCATTTTTTTTTTTTTTGGTGGTACTAGAGTTTGAATGCTGGGCCTTGGCACTTGCTAGGCAAGTGCTCTACCACTTGAGCCACACCCACAGCCCATTCAATGTTTTGTAGTCTTCATTGTACAGGCCTTTAACCTCCTTAGTTACAATTTTTATTTCTTAGTACTTCTTTTGAGGATACTGAGAATCCTCAAAATAAATTGAAATTGAAATAAAGAGTGTTTTGTATTCCTTATTTCTTTCTCTATGTTACTGGTATATAGAAAAGCTATTGATTTTTTATATTGATTTTGTATTCTGCTACTTTGCAAAAGGTGTTTATCAGATCTAAGAGTTTTGTTAGTATTTAGGGTCTTCTATTTTATTTTTACAGTGCTGGCATTTGAACTCAGGGCCTCACAATTGCTAGACAGGCACTCTACCACTTGAGCCACCCAGACCACTTGAGTCTTTTAAATGTATCATCATATCATCTGCAAACAGGGATGTGACTTCCTCCTGTAGTATTTGTATCCATTTTTCTTTCCTTCCCTTGCCTTATTGCTATGGCTAAGGTTTCAAACCCTACATTAAATAGAACTGGGGAGAGTGGGCATTCTTCTTTAATTCCTGACTTTAGAGGAAATGGTTTCAGTTTTTCCATATCGGGTGTGAGGTTGGGCAGAGATGTGTCATATACAACCTTTATTATGTTGAAGTACATTCCCTCTATTCCCATCTTCTTCAGGGCTTTTGTCATGAAGGGATTTTAAATTTTGTCAAAGGTTTTTTCTGCACGTATTGAGATGATTGTGTGATGTTTGTCCTTTATTTTGTTTATCTGCTATATTTCATTTATTGATTTGTGTACGCTGAACCATCCTTGCATCCCTGGAATGAAATGTATGATCTTTTTAATGTGTTGCTGAATTCAGTTAGTAAAGATTTTATTGAGAATTTTGACCTATAATTAGTTATCAAACTAACCAGATCCAAGAGAGAGATTTTATCTATAATTTGCTTTTTTTATTGTTGTGTTCTTATTCAGTTTTGGTATCAGGATACTGACTTCATGAGTTTGGTAGTGTTCCTTGTCTTTCTATTTTATGGAATAGTTTGAGGAACATTGGTGTTAGTTCTTCTCTAAAGAGCTAGTAGAATTCAGCAGTAAATTTGTCTGGTCCTGGGATTTTCTTTGTTGGGAGACTATTACTACTTCAATCTCATCAATCTGTTTAAGGTGTTTATACTGTCTGGGTTTAATTTTGGTATGTCATGTACATCCTGACGTTTATCCATTTCTTCTAAATTTTCTAGTTCTTTGTGATGTAAGTTTTCAAACTATTCCCAAATAATCTTCTGAATTTCACTGGTATTTGTTGTGATACCCCTCTTTTCATTTCTAAGTACATTTAAGTCTTCACCCTCTTTCTTTTGGTTTGGATAAAAGTTTGTCAATGTTTTCAAAGAACCAACTATTTCACTGATTCTTTGTATCATTCTTTTAGTAGCCATTTCATTAATTTCTGTCCTGGTATTTATTGTTTCTTTTCATCCACTAATTTTGAGGTTAGCTTGTTCTTGTTTGTCTAAGATCTTGCAGTGCATCATTAAATTACTTATTCGAGATCTCTTTGATTTTTTAATATAGGCATACTTGGAACTATAAACTTCCTCTTAGCACTGCCTTTACTGTAGCCTATAGATTCTGATAAGTTGGGTTTTCATTTTCACTTGATTCTAGAAAATTTTTATTTTCCCACCTTATTTCTTTAGTGATCCAAAAACGAACTGGTCATTCAAAAGTGCACTGTCAGTCTCCATGGGTTTGAATATTTTCTGTAGTTTCTCTTGCTGTTGATTTATACTGTTATTCCTTTGTGGTCTGACACAATATAGGAAGTTATTTCATTTTTCTTGCATTTGCTGACTTCCTTTATGTCTTATATTACCACCTATTTTGGAGACAGTTCCATGGGCTGCTGAGAAGAATGTGTATTCTGAGGCTGTTGGGTTGTACCTCATTTTTTCTTTAGATTTTGTTCAAGTATGCAAAGATTATGGTTTCAATTGACTCAGTTTAATATTTGTCTAATGTTTTTAAATTAGCTACAGATATAGAAATTATAATTTTAGTTAAAGCATACAGTTTACAAGGATTTTAGTATTACACAATAGATTATAAGGGTTTTTTTATTTTTGTTTTTTTTTTGCAATACTGGGGTTTAAACTCAGGCCCTCGTGTTTGCTAGGCAGGCACTCCACAACCAGAGCCACTCTGCCAGTCCTTTTTTTGTGTTGGGTATTTTTGAAATAGGGTCTCTCGAATTTTTTTTCCTTGGGCTGGCCTCAAACTGCAACCTCCTGATCTCTGCCTTCTGAGTAACTAGGATTATAGGCTTGAGCCACTGGCACCTGGCTAAGATTATAAGCTTTATAAAGATCATTGCAATTTTAGTTATGATTCAGAATGCTTGTAATCTTAAACAACTTGTAAAAAGATGATAATGCTATCATCCTGATTGTCCTATCAAGTCAATGCTAGAAATATAGAAAATTTAAATTATGTGACATTACAACCAAGACCTGCAGTTTCCCCACAGACAGACCCTTATTCTTCTGCCAGAACAACAATCATGACTATGACTCTGCCCACCCTGAAGCTACTCTAAGAAGGTGAGATCTCAGCCTCACTTAAACCAGAAATGGTTTTGTTGTTCTGTCAGGGAGAAATGTGGACAAAAATCCTCTTAAGGAGGCATGGCAAGAACAACAACAACAAAAAGCCAGGTGGAATGTTAAGCTAAGCACAAAAAAATGCTGGAATGAGGGACTATGGGCCTAGCATAGAACTGTTCCCATGCACATGAAATTCAAACCATATTCTAAGGAATAATCAACAATGCCCACAAAAAAGAAACAACCAATCAGCGAAATCCCAAGTAAACATAAAAGCTTGTCCCAAGCCCCATATTGGCATAGCAGCAGTGATACTCCCTTGTTGTTACTGCCCACTGCTTCCCTTAGCAGTATAATAATGAAACTTTGCTTCTCCTAAAAAATTAATTAAATAAAGTATGAGACCTTCAACCTTCTTGTATAAACTAGAATATTGTGCTGGCATTCATTTCATATAAGGTCAGGAAGAAGATCATTATTTTTAAACCCTTTAAGCCAATATGATTAATATGTCCAATGATTCACCTATTTATAATATTTTACTAGTATTTTCCATATAATATATAAACTTTGCATGCAGAAATAAAATGATAAAAGCTCTTTAAATTCTATTTAAAAGCCCTTTATCTTGGTACCAAAGCCTTTTCTTAGTTTTAATCAGAAACATATCTATTTAAAAAGCAATTTTTTAAAACATAAAAGTTAATGATTTTTTTATTTATATTTTAGGAAGTCTTATGTAGAAATTCCTGCAGTGAACCCAAAATGAAAGAATAACTGTCTTCATCAATTCATCTAGGGTCTCTCTCTGAAGCCCAGACTGGGCTCAAACTCATGATCCTCTGTCTGCCTCCTGAGTGCTATAACAGGCGTGTACACCACACTCTATTTACCAATCAGTCTTTAAAGTTTCCCAAGGGAGATAAAAGATGAAGAGGAACAGAAAGCAAAAATGAGAATGAGCCAGCTTTAGTAAAATATAATATCATCACTATAAAAGGCTATTCCTTTGATTAAGGAAAAGGAAAGCTAAGATACAGGAAAACTTATATTGCTATAAGGCAGCACATGCACAAATACATATACAAACAGATAATTCAACTAACTTGTTTATTTATTTTTTGAGGTACTGGAGTTTGAACTCAGGGACTCATGCTTGCTCGTCAAGCACTCTACCACTTGAGCCATATTCCCAACCCTTTTTGCTATAATTATTTGTTGGCTAGAGTCTCACTTTTCCATGGGGCAGGCCTCAGAGTATGATCTTCTTACCTACGCCTCCCACATAGCTAGGATTTCAATTGCATCCCACCATGCTTGGCTTATAAGTTGAGACGGGGTCTCATTAACTTTTTGCCAGAGCTGACAACCATGATCCTCCAATTTCTGCCTCTTGAGCAGCTGGGATTACAGCGTGTGTGCCTGGCTAAAACAACTAGTTTAACCCAGGCCCTTGACAATTTGATTTGTGTAATTAAAAAAGGGGAAATTATTTGTATTTGAACTATGTGAATGAGAGGGGAGGATGTCTCCTATATTAAACAAAGTATTCCTTCTCTTCTAAACCAACAAGATTACGTCCTCATGAACCATTCTGAAAGGAAGGAGCAAAAGTCAGGAGAGAAATGGAGAAACATAGAATAAGGAAATAAAATAGAAGGATAAAGAACATTATGCTCAAACTCTCACTTAGAGGCATATAAAAGAGATGGTTTTAATATTTTACATTCTTCTCTAGCCTTAGTCAAGAATCTTTCAGAGATAAGTCCATAAATTAAATGTATTCTTGAAGTTTCCAATCTTCTAAAATGTAGACAATTTAATGTTTGCAATTTTGCTTTCTTTTTGTTCCAAGTTGCCTCCCAAATGTTCATATTAAAATTTCTCCAAAGTGCCAGGCTCAATCCTGTAATCCTAGTTACTCAGGAGGCAGAGACTGGGAGGATCACAGTTTGAGGCTAGCTCAGGCAAACAGCAAGACCCCATCTCAACCAATAAAATACTGGAAGTAGTGACACATGCCTATTATCCCAGCTACTCAGGAAACATAAAAAAGAAGGATCATGGTCCATGCCTGCTCTGTCATTAAAGCAAGACTGTATTTGAAAATATAACTAAAAAGCTAAAAGGGCTGGCAGCATGTTTAAGTGGCAGAGTGCCTATCTCACAAGCACAACGCCCTGAGTTCAATGCCCAATACTGCCAACAGGGAAAAAAAATTGTCCAAAGTAACCATTGTAAGTCCAAATACTCCTTGAACCATTTCAAAAGTTAAGAAGACACATATTGATTCAAGTATAAATGTTTGTGTGTGTGTATATATGTGTGTATATATATATATATAAATGTATGTATATGATACAAGAATCCAGTCCGAAGAGAGTTCAAACCTAAGTCTAGACTAAACCTTTAGTATACACTATAGTTAGACTCATTAGTCTGGCAACAGTCAAATCTTGGGCATATTGTATTTTAGGGACTACTACCATACACTAGGAGAACTAGAATCTCATGGACAAAATAAAACAAGACTGAAGAAAGTTCTGATAAGATCTGCATAAATAGGGAGGTGGCTGGGGGATGGGGGAGAGGTGGCCCAAACGATATATACACATGTGAGTAAATGTAAAAACAAAATTAAAAAAAAATCACTCTCCTTTCCACCTAACTCCAATTTTATCATGGATCAGTGCTAATAAGAGTAATTGTCCAAATTATTTAGAACTCAGAACACTGAAATATTTAATCATTAAAAACAGATCTGCATAAATGATCTAAAAAAATAGTTCCAAAGAATGTTGGTTTGAAGAGAATCCTTTCTAAATACACAAGCTTATACCCACCCTCATGCCTATGCACAATGAAGAAATGACAAGAACAAACAGATAAACTATTAGTAATAAGGCAGGCTTCCATTAAGTTTTTTTAAACCTGATCAATTAAACACTACACTTCAATGGTTTCTTTTTTATTATCTATTTCTAAGATACACATGAAGTTTTTAACAAACTTACCTTGACACACACACACACACACACACACACATAAAATGAAATGATTATTATAATCAAGGAAATTAACATACCCATCATCTCAGTTTCCTTTCTTCCTTCTCTCCCTCCTCCTTCCCTTCCTTCAGTCCCTCCCTCCCTTCCTTTCCTTTCTTCCTTTTTTGTTTCTGTCACTTTCTCTCCTCCTCTTCCTTCTCCTTGTGTGTGTGTGTGTGTGTGAGTATCTAAATCTCTTGGCAGATAACAGTTTATACTATTATTAACTATAGCCCTTATGTTGTTCAGTAGATTGCTAAACTTGTTCATCCTACATAAATGCAACTCTGTACTCTGATGTACATGTTCCCATTCCCCTCTCTACCCTTACCATTGGCAACCACAATTCAACTGTTTCTATGTAAGGAAAGCATTTCTTATTCCTAGACAGTATGCATGAATGAAACTTAGAATTGGGAGTGTTGAATGAGAGATAAGAAATCAGAGTTTAAACCCAATGTGAACTTACCTTATTACTGTCATTGGAGAGACCCTGAGCAGGAGGCTACAGCACCTTAGAAAAATACACTGTTTCCAAGTTGAGAACTTAGGAGGTCTTGATCAGAATTTGATGGTACCTCAAAGACTGTCAAATGTGGCTCCTTTAAAATATCTCCCAAATTACCTGTTGATAAAGCAACCTGTTGAATTTTTTGCTTACCACGATAAGGGAAAACACTACCTTGATAGTCTTAGCAATGTTGTACAGTGGAAGTCAGAAGCACATATTTTTTTTTTTAAAGAGGAACTGGTTTAAGCCTAGTTTCATAGCAGGGGACTGATTAGGATTGGGGAAAGTTTTCGTTGTTGTTGTTTTGGTTTGGGTTGGTTATATATATATATTTTTTTTGAGACAGGGTCTCACTATGTAGCCCAGGCTCACTTCAACCTCAATATGTAACCTAAGCTGGCCTTAAACTTGCAATCCTACAGCCTCAGCCTTCCAAATGCTGGGATTACAGACATGTACCACCACACCTGGCAGGACTGGACAAAGTTTTTGGCAAAATAGTTTATGACTGGATAAAGCAAAGTGAGAGTTTGGATGTCAGTCTTTCACAGTCTTCTGCTTTCTTAGACTAATCTGCCATTCCCTCCATATTATCCTATATTTCTGCCAACCTGATCTGTTTGACAGTTCAGAACTTCCTCTTTGACTTAAAATATTTTTTCATTTGCTTGGATTAATACCACTTACCACATCATAATGTAATTAGACGAATGTGCAACTATCTGTTCCTATACTGTGAGTCCCCATGGGTAGGATTAGGTCTTACTGATCTTTCTACAGCCACAGGCAAAACAATATCTAACTCTCAGTCAAATTCATCGTGATTGCAGAAAAACAGAGAACCAAAGCCCTTAATCCAGTAGATCAGGGGTAGTACTATACTTACCTATTTTATTCACTTTTCTACTCTTCTAAACATCTCATGCCTTCTCTTTTCTCCTTAACCACCTCCCAAGCACCTAAATTCACTCTGACCTAAGGATATTTCTTCCTATTTCACCAAGAAATCTGAAACAATCAGAAGAGAATTTCCACAGATGCTCACTCATACTCACCCACTGGCACGTTTACCCATGTAATCTGCCCCATCATCTATCTGTACATGAAGTATCCATCCATGCATCCACCTATAGCCTAACCATTTACTTGGGCACTAGATTACTCCCTTTTCTCCTGTTCGAAAACATTTCTTCAGGGCTGGTGGAGTGGCTCAAGTGGTAGAATGCCTGCCTAGCAAGTGTGGGGCCCTGAGGTCAATCTCCAGTATCACCAAAAAGAAGAAGAAAAAGAAAGAAAACATTTCTTCATTGTTCTCTCCCCTCAACACATTTATCATCTCAGTCATTTTTCATTTATGTTGTTTAACATCATTCTAAAACCTTTCATTTAAAAATATTTTCTAAGCATGTGTCAACACTGTGATGTATTAGTGAACAAAAAGGACAAATGTCCCTGCCTCTGAAAGTTTATCATCTGGTAGGGAGACACAGATAAACAAAAAATGTTTTCTCACTCAACACAATGGCCAAAAGTAAGTAATATCATGTCATTTCTCTGTTAAAAACTCAGCAATGGCTTTCTATTTCCCCTCGGAGTATAAGCCAAAGTCTTAATAATGGCTTGTAAGATTTTACATGGTCTGACTTCCTTCTACCTCACTTGTCATTACTCTGTCTCTTGCACATTCCATTCAGCCACAAAAGCTTTCTTGCTGACCTCAAACATAGCAGGCATTCCCAATCTTGCAGTTTCCTTTAACTGAATTGCTCTATATGGGACCTTTCTGGCTAGCACTCTTAGTCCCTTCAAGAGTTTGCTTACATGTACCTTCTCAATGAGGCCACTTTGATTACACTCTATTTAAAATTACAACCCCTTGGCCATGTACAAAGGTTCATGCCTATAATCCTAGCTACTCAGGAGACAGAGATTGGGAGGATCCTGGCTCAAAGCCAGCCCAGGCCGAAAAAAAATAAACTAGCAAGACAGTCATCTCAATCAGTAAATGAGGTGTAGTGTCATGTACCTGTGATCCCAGCTACATGGGAGGCCTTAGGTAGAAGGAACAAGGTCTGAGGCTG